>NW_025745801.1:131672-244172 GCF_021184085.1 Oncorhynchus gorbuscha | reverse complement strand
AAACCCCCCCCCCCACAGCACTCTGTTATATCCTATCAAAGCCCCCCACAGCACTCTGTTATATCCCCCCCACAGCACTCTGTTATATCCTATCAAAGCCCCCCCACAGCACTCTGTTATATCCTATCAAGCCCCCCCCCCACAGCACTCTGTTATATCCTATCAAAGCCCCCCCCACAGCACTCTGTTATATCCTATCAAAGCACTCCTATCCCCCACAGCACTCTGTTATATCCTATCAAAGCCCCCCACAGCACTCTGTTATATCCTATCCCCCCACAGCACTCTGTTATATCCTATCAAAGCCCCCCCCCACAGCACTCTGTTATATCCTATCAAAGCCCCCCCCACAGCACTCTGTTATATCCTATCAAAGCCCCCCACAGCACTCTGTTATATCCTATCAAAGCCCCCCCCCCCACAGCACTCTGTTATATCCTATCAAAGCCCCCCCCCCACAGCACTCTGTTATATCCTATCAAAGCCCCCCCCCCCCCACAGCACTCTGTTATATCCTATCAAAGCCCCCCCCCCCACAGCACTCTGTTATATCCTATCAAAGCCCCCCCCCACAGCACTCTGTTATATCCTATCAAAGCCCCCACAGCACTCTGTTATATCCTATCAAAGCCCCCCATCACTCTGTTATATCCCCCCCCCCACAGCACTCTGTTATATCCTATCAAAGCCCCCCCACAGCACTCTGTTATATCCTATCAAAGCCCCCCCCCCCACAGCACTCTGTTATATCCTATCAAAGCCCCCCCACAGCACTCTGTTATATCCTATCAAAGCCCCCCACAGCACTCTGTTATATCCTATCAAAGCCCCCCCACAGCACTCTGTTATATCCTATCAAAGCCCCCCCCACAGCACTCTGTTATATCCTATCAAAGCCCCCCCCCCCACAGCACTCTGTTATATCCTATCAAAGCCCCCCCCCCCCCACAGCACTCTGTTATATCCTATCAAAGCCCCCCCCCACAGCACTCTGTTATATCCTATCAAAGCCCCCCCCCCCACAGCACTCTGTTATATCCTATCAAAGCCCCCCCCCACAGCACTCTGTTATATCCTATCAAAGCCCCCCCCCCACAGCACTCTGTTATATCCTATCAAAGCCCCCCCACAGCACTCTGTTTATATCCTATCAAAGCCCCCCCCCCCCCCACAGCACTCTGTTATATCCTATCAAAGCCCCCCCCCCCACAGCACTCTGTTATATCCTATCAAAGCCCCCCCCCCCACAGCACTCTGTTATATCCTATCAAAGCCCCCCCACAGCACTCTGTTATATCCTATCAAAGCCCCCCCCCCACAGCACTCTGTTATATCCTATCAAAGCCCCCACAGCACTCTGTTATATCCTATCAAAGCCCCCCCCCACAGCACTCTGTTATATCCTATCAAAGCCCCCCCCCCCACAGCACTCTGTTATATCCTATCAAAGCCCCCACAGCACTCTGTTATATCCTATCAAAGCCCCCACAGCACTCTGTTATATCCTATCAAAGCCCCCCCACAGCACTCTGTTATATCCTATCAAAGCCCCCCACAGCACTCTGTTATATCCTATCAAAGCCCCCCACAGCACTCTGTTATATCCTATCAAAGCCCCCCCCCCCACAGCACTCTGTTATATCCTATCAAAGCCCCCCCCCCCACAGCACTCTGTTATATCCTATCAAAGCCCCCCCCCCCACAGCACTCTGTTATATCCTATCAAAGCCCCCCCCCCCCCCACAGCACTCTGTTATATCCTATCAAGCCCCCCCCCCCCCCACAGCACTCTGTTATATCCTATCAAAGCCCCCCACAGCACTCTGTTATATCCTATCAAAGCCCCCCCCCCCACAGCACTCTGTTATATCCTATCAAAGCCCCCACAGCACTCTGTTATATCCTATCAAAGCCCCCCCCCCCCACAGCACTCTGTTATATCCTATCAAAGCCCCCCCCCACAGCACTCTGTTATATCCTATCAAAGCCCCCCCCACAGCACTCTGTTATATCCTATCAAAGCCCCCCCCCCCCACAGCACTCTGTTATATCCTATCAAAGCCCCCCCACAGCACTCTGTTATATCCTATCAAAGCCCCCCCCCACAGCACTCTGTTATATCCTATCAAAGCCTCCCCCCCCCACAGCACTCTGTTATATCCTATCAAAGCCCCCACAGCACTCTGTTATATCCTATCAAAGCCCCCCCCCCACAGCACTCTGTTATATCCTATCAAAGCCCCCCCCCACAGCACTCTGTTATATCCTATCAAAGCCCCCCCCCCCCACAGCACTCTGTTATATCCTATCAAAGCCCCCCCCCCCCACAGCACTCTGTTATATCCTATCAAAGCCCCCCCCCCCCACAGCACTCTGTTATATCCTATCAAAGCCCCCCCCCCCCCACAGCACTCTGTTATATCCTATCAAAGCCCCCCCACAGCACTCTGTTATATCCTATCAAAGCCCCCCCCCCACAGCACTCTGTTATATCCTATCAAAGCCCCCCCCCCCCCCACAGCACTCTGTTATATCCCCCCCCCCACAGCACTCTGTTATATCCTATCAAAGCCCCCCACAGCACTCTGTTATATCCTATCAAAGCCCCCCCACAGCACTCTGTTATATCCTATCAAAGCCCCCCCACAGCACTCTGTTATATCCTATCAAAGCCCCCCCCCCACAGCACTCTGTTATATCCTATCAAAGCCCCCCCCACAGCACTCTGTTATATCCTATCAAAGCCCCCCCCCCCCCCCCCACAGCACTCTGTTATATCCTATCAAAGCCCCCCCCCACAGCACTCTGTTATATCCTATCAAAGCCCCCCACAGCACTCTGTTATATCCTATCAAAGCCCCCCCACAGCACTCTGTTATATCCTATCAAAGCCCCCCCCCCACAGCACTCTGTTATATCCTCAAATCACAGCACTCTGTTATATCCTATCCCCCCCACAGCACTCTGTTATATCCTATCAAAGCCCCCCCCACAGCACTCTGTTATATCCTATCAAAGCCCCCCCACAGCACTCTGTTATATCCTATCAAAGCCCCCCCCCCCCACAGCACTCTGTTATATCCTATCAAAGCCCCCCCCCACAGCACTCTGTTATATCCTATCAAAGCCCCCCCCCCCCACAGCACTCTGTTATATCCTATCAAAGCCCCCCCCCCCCCCCCACAGCACTCTGTTATATCCTATCAAAGCCCCCCCCCCCCCACAGCACTCTGTTATATCCTATCAAAGCCCCCCCCCCCCACAGCACTCTGTTATATCCTATCAAAGCCCCCCCACAGCACTCTGTTATATCCTATCAAAGCCCCCCCCCCACAGCACTCTGTTATATCCTATCAAAGCCCCCCCCCCACAGCACTCTGTTATATCCTATCAAAGCCCCCCCCCCCCACAGCACTCTGTTATATCCTATCAAAGCCCCCCCCCCCCACAGCACTCTGTTATATCCTATCAAAGCCCCCCCCCCCCCCACAGCACTCTGTTATATCCTATCAAAGCCCCCCCCCCCCCACAGCACTCTGTTATATCCTATCAAAGCCCCCCCCCCCACAGCACTCTGTTATATCCTATCAAAGCCCCCCCCCCACAGCACTCTGTTATATCCTATCAGCCCCCCCCCCCCCCCACAGCACTCTGTTATATCCTATCAAAGCCCCCCCACAGCACTCTGTTATATCCTATCAAAGCCCCCCCCCCCACAGCACTCTGTTATATCCTATCAAAGCCCCCCCCACAGCACTCTGTTATATCCTATCAAAGCCCCCCCCCACAGCACTCTGTTATATCCTATCAAAGCCCCCCCCCCCCACAGCACTCTGTTATATCCTATCAAAGCCCCCCCACAGCACTCTGTTATATCCTATCAAAGCCCCCCCACAGCACTCTGTTATATCCTATCAAAGCCCCCCCCCCCCCCACAGCACTCTGTTATATCCTATCAAAGCCCCCCCACAGCACTCTGTTATATCCTATCAAAGCCCCCCCCACAGCACTCTGTTATATCCTATCAAAGCCCCCCCCACAGCACTCTGTTATATCCTATCAAAGCCCCCCCCCCCCCACAGCACTCTGTTATATCCTATCAAAGTTATATCCTATCCCCCCACAGCACTCTGTTATATCCTATCAAAGCCCCCCCCCCACAGCACTCTGTTATATCCTATCAAAGCCCCCCCCACAGCACTCTGTTATATCCTATCAAAGCCCCCCCCCCCACAGCACTCTGTTATATCCTATCAAAGCCCCCCCCCCCACAGCACTCTGTTATATCCTATCAAAGCCCCCACAGCACTCTGTTATATCCTATCACCCCCCTCCACAGCACTCTGTTATCCTATCAAAGCCCCCCCCCCCCCCCACAGCACTCTGTTATATCCTATCAAAGCCCCCCCCCCCACAGCACTCTGTTATATCCTATCAAAGCCCCCCCACAGCAGCTCTGTTATATCCTATCAAAGCCCCCCCCCACAGCACTCTGTTATATCCTATCAAAGCCCCCCCACAGCACTCTGTTATATCCTATCAAAGCCCCCCCACAGCACTCTGTTATATCCTATCAAAGCCCCCACAGCACTCTGTTATATCCTATCAAAGCCCCCCCCCCCCCACAGCACTCTGTTATATCCTATCAAAGCCCCCCCCCCCCCCACAGCACTCTGTTATATCCTATCAAAGCCCCCCCCCCACAGCACTCTGTTATATCCTATCAAAGCCCCCCCCCCACAGCACTCTGTTATATCCTATCAAAGCCCCCCCCCCCCCACAGCACTCTGTTATATCCTATCAAAGCCCCCCCCCCCCCACAGCACTCTGTTATATCCTATCAAAGCCCCCCCCCCCCCCCCCCCCCACAGCACTCTGTTATATCCTATCAAAGCCCCCCCCCACAGCACTCTGTTATATCCTATCAAAGCCCCCCCCCCCCACAGCACTCTGTTATATCCTATCAAAGCCCCCCACAGCACTCTGTTATATCCTATCAAAGCCCCCCCCACAGCACTCTGTTATATCCTATCAAAGCACCCCCCACAGCACTCTGTTATATCCTATCAAAGCCCCCCCCCCCACAGCACTCTGTTATATCCTATCAAAGCCCCCCCCCCCCCCACAGCACTCTGTTATATCCTATCAAAGCCCCCCCCCCCCCACAGCACTCTGTTATATCCTATCAAAGCCCCCCCACAGCACTCTGTTATATCCTATCAAAGCCCCCCCACAGCACTCTGTTATATCCTATCAAAGCCCCCCCCACAGCACTCTGTTATATCCTATCAAAGCCCCCCACAGCACTCTGTTATATCCTATCAAAGCCCCCCCCCCACAGCACTCTGTTATATCCTATCAAAGCCCCCCCCCCACAGCACTCTGTTATATCCTATCATAGCCCCCCCCCACAGCACTCTGTTATAATCAAAGCCCCCCCCCCCACAGCACTCTGTTATATCCTATCAAAGCCCCCCCCCCCACAGCACTCTGTTATATCCTATCAAAGCCCCCCCCCCCCCACAGCACTCTGTTATATCCTATCAAAGCCCCCCCCCCCCACAGCACTCTGTTATATCCTATCAAAGCCCCCCCCCCACAGCACTCTGTTATATCCTATCAAAGCCCCCCCCACAGCACTCTGTTATATCCTATCAAAGCCCCCCCCCCCCCCACAGCACTCTGTTATATCCTATCAAAGCCCCCCCCCCCACAGCACTCTGTTATATCCTATCAAATACAGCACTCTGTTATATCCTATCAAAGCCCCCCCCCACAGCACTCTGTTATATCCTATCCCACATCCTATCAAAGCCCCCCCACAGCACTCTGTTATATCCTATCAAAGCCCCCCCCCCCACAGCACTCTGTTATATCCTATCAAAGCCCCCCCCCCCACAGCACTCTGTTATATCCTATCAAAGCCCCCCCCCCCCCACAGCACTCTGTTATATCCTATCAAAGCCCCCCCCCACAGCACTCTGTTATATCCTATCAAAGCCCCCCCCCACAGCACTCTGTTATATCCTATCAAAGCCCCCCCCCACAGCACTCTGTTATATCCTATCAAAGCCCCCCCCCCCACAGCACTCTGTTATATCCTATCAAAGCCCCCACAGCACTCTGTTATATCCTATCAAAGCCCCCCCCCACAGCACTCTGTTATATCCTATCAAAGCCCCCCCCCCCCCACAGCACTCTGTTATATCCTATCAAAGCCCCCCCCCACAGCACTCTGTTATATCCTATCAAAGCCCCCCCCCCCCCCCCCCACAGCACTCTGTTATATCCTATCAAAGCCCCCCCCCCCCCCCACAGCACTCTGTTATATCCTATCAAAGTCCCCCCCCCCACAGCACTCTGTTATATCCTATCAAAGTCCCCCCCCACAGCACTCTGTTATATCCTATCAAAGCCCCCCCCCCCACAGCACTCTGTTATATCCTATCAAAGCCCCCCCCACAGCACTCTGTTATATCCTATCAAAGCCCCCCCCCCCCCCACAGCACTCTGTTATATCCTATCAAAGCCCCCCTATCTGTTATATCCTATCAAAGCCCCCCCACAGCACTCTGTTATATCCTATCAAAGCCCCCCCCCCCCCCCCACAGCACTCTGTTATATCCTATCAGCACTCTGTTATATCCTATCAAAGCCCCCCACAGCACTCTGTTATATCCTATCAAAGCCCCCCCCCCCACAGCACTCTGTTATATCCTATCAAAGCCCCCCCCCACAGCACTCTGTTATATCCTATCAAAGCCCCCCCCCCCCCCCCCACAGCACTCTGTTATATCCTATCAAAGCCCCCCCCCACAGCACTCTGTTATATCCTATCAAAGCCCCCCCACAGCACTCTGTTATATCCTATCAAAGCCCCCCCCCACAGCACTCTGTTATATCCTATCAAAGCCCCCCCCCCCCACAGCACTCTGTTATATCCTATCAAAGCCCCCCCACAGCACTCTGTTATATCCCACAGCACTCTGTTATATCCTATCAAAGCCCCCCCCCCCCCCCCCCCACAGCACTCTGTTATATCCTATCAAAGCCCCCCCCCACAGCACTCTGTTATATCCTATCAAAGCCCCCCCCCCCCCCACAGCACTCTGTTATATCCTATCAAAGCCCCCCCCCACAGCACTCTGTTATATCCTATCAAAGCCCCCCCCCACAGCACTCTGTTATATCCTATCAAAGCCCCCCCCCCCCCCCCCCCACAGCACTCTGTTATATCCTATCAAAGCCCCCCCCCCCACAGCACTCTGTTATATCCTATCAAAGCCCCCAGCACTCTGTTATATCCTATCCCCCCCACAGCACTCTGTTATATCCTATCAAAGCCCCCCCCCACAGCACTCTGTTATATCCTATCAAAGCCCCCCCACAGCACTCTGTTATATCCTATCAAAGCCCCCCCCCCCACAGCACTCTGTTATATCCTATCAAAGCCCCCCCCCCCCCACAGCACTCTGTTATATCCTATCAAAGCCCCCCCCACAGCACTCTGTTATATCCTATCAAAGCCCCCCCCCCCCACAGCACTCTGTTATATCCTATCAAAGCCCCCCCCCCCCCCACAGCACTCTGTTATATCCTATCAAAGCCCCCCCACAGCACTCTGTTATATCCTATCAAAGCCCCCCACAGCACTCTGTTATATCCTATCAAAGCCCCCCCCCCCCCCCACAGCACTCTGTTATATCCTATCAAAGCCCCCCCCCCCCCCACAGCACTCTGTTATATCCTATCAAAGCCCCCCCCCCCCCCACAGCACTCTGTTATATCCTATCAAAGCCCCCCCCCCCCCCCCCACAGCACTCTGTTATATCCTATCAAAGCCCCCCCCCCCACAGCACTCTGTTATATCCTATCAAAGCCCCCCCCCCCCCCCACAGCACTCTGTTATATCCTATCAAAGCCCCCCCCCCACAGCACTCTGTTATATCCTATCAAAGCACTCTGTTATATCCTATCCCCCCCCCCCCACAGCACTCTGTTATATCCTATCAAAGCCCCCCCCCCCCCCCCCCACAGCACTCTGTTATATCCTATCAAAGCTGTTATATCCCCCCCCCCACAGCACTCTGTTATATCCTATCAAAGCCCCCCCACAGCACTCTGTTATATATCAAAGCCCCCCACAGCACTCTGTTATATCCTATCAAAGCCCCCCCCCCCCACAGCACTCTGTTATATCCTATCCCCCCCCACAGCACTCTGTTATATCCTATCAAAGCCCCCCCCCCCCCACAGCACTCTGTTATATCCTATCAAAGCCCCCCCCCACAGCACTCTGTTATATCCTATCAAAGCCCCCCCCCCACAGCACTCTGTTATATCCTATCAAAGCCCCCCCCCCCCCCACAGCACTCTGTTATATCCTATCAAAGCCCCCCCCCCCCACAGCACTCTGTTATATCCTATCAAAGCCCCCCCCCCCACAGCACTCTGTTATATCCTATCAAAGCCCCCCCCCCCCCCCCCCCCACAGCACTCTGTTATATCCTATCAAAGCCCCCCCCCCCACAGCACTCTGTTATATCCTATCAAAGCCCCCCCCCCCCACAGCACTCTGTTATATCCTATCAAAGCCCCCCCCCACAGCACTCTGTTATATCCTATCAAAGCCCCCCACAGCACTCTGTTATATCCTATCAAAGCCCCCCCCCCCCCCCACAGCACTCTGTTATATCCTATCAAAGCCCCCCCCCCACAGCACTCTGTTATATCCTATCAAAGCCCCCCCCACAGCACTCTGTTATATCCTATCAAAGCCCCCCCCCCCCCCACAGCACTCTGTTATATCCTATCAAAGCACCCCCCCCCCCCCCACAGCACTCTGTTATATCCTATCAAAGCCCCCCCCCCCCCCCCACAGCACTCTGTTATATCCTATCAAAGCCCCCCCCCCACAGCACTCTGTTATATCCTATCAAAGCCCCCCACAGCACTCTGTTATATCCTATCAAAGCCCCCCCCCCCCCACAGCACTCTGTTATATCCTATCAAAGCCCCCCCCCCCCCACAGCACTCTGTTATATCCTATCAACAGCACTCTGTTATATCCTATCAAAGCCCCCCACAGCACTCTGTTATATCCTATCAAAGCCCCCCCCACAGCACTCTGTTATATCCTATCAAAGCCCCCCCCCCCCACAGCACTCTGTTATATCCTATCAAAGCCCCCCCCCACAGCACTCTGTTATATCCTATCAAAGCCCCCCACAGCACTCTGTTATATCCTATCAAAGCCCCCCCCACAGCACTCTGTTATATCCTATCAAAGCACTCTGTTATATCCTATCCCCCCACAGCACTCTGTTATATCCTATCAAAGCCCCCCCCCCCCCACAGCACTCTGTTATATCCTATCAAAGCCCCCCCCCCCACAGCACTCTGTTATATCCTATCAAAGCCCCCCCCACAGCACTCTGTTATATCCTATCAAAGCCCCCCCACAGCACTCTGTTATATCCTATCAAAGCCCCCCCCCCCCCACAGCACTCTGTTATATCCTATCAAAGCCCCCCCACAGCACTCTGTTATATCCTATCAAAGCCCCCCCCCCCACAGCACTCTGTTATATCCTATCAAAGCCCCCCCCCCCCCACAGCACTCTGTTATATCCTATCAAAGCCCCCCCCCCCACAGCACTCTGTTATATCCTATCAAAGCCCCCCCCCACAGCACTCTGTTATATCCTATCAAAGCCCCCCCCCCCCACAGCACTCTGTTATATCCTATCAAAGCCCCCCCACAGCACCCCCCCCCACAGCACTCTGTTATATCCTATCAAAGCCCCCCCCCCCCCACAGCACTCTGTTATATCCTATCAAAGCCCCACAGCCTCTGTTATATCCCCCCCCACAGCACTCTGTTATATCCTATCAAAGCCCCCCCACAGCACTCTGTTATATCCTATCAAAGCCCCCCCCCCCCCCACAGCACTCTGTTATATCCTATCAAAGCCCCCCCCCACAGCACTCTGTTATATCCTATCAAAGCCCCCCCCCCCACAGCCTCTGTTATATCCTATCAAAGCCCCCACAGCACTCTGTTATATCCCCCCCCCCCCACAGCACTCTGTTATATCCTATCAAAGCCCCCCCCCACAGCACTCTGTTATATCCTATCAAAGCCCCCCCACAGCACTCTGTTATATCCTATCAAAGCCCCCCCCCCACAGCACTCTGTTATATCCTATCCCCCCACAGCACTCTGTTATATCCTATCAAAGCCCCCCCACAGCACTCTGTTATATCCTATCAAAGCCCCCCCCCCCCCCCACAGCACTCTGTTATATCCTATCAAAGCCCCCCACAGCCTCCCCCCCCCCCCCCACAGCACTCTGTTATATCCTATCAAAGCCCCCCCCACAGCACTCTGTTATATCCTATCAAAGCCCCCCCCCACAGCACTCTGTTATATCCTATCAAAGCCCCCCCCCCCCCCCCCCCCCCCACAGCACTCTGTTATATCCTATCAAAGCCCCCCACAGCACTCTGTTATATCCTATCAAAGCCCCCCACAGCACTCTGTTATATCCCCCCCCCCACAGCACTCTGTTATATCCTATCAAAGCCCCCCCACAGCACTCTGTTATATCCTATCAAAGCCCCCACAGCACTCTGTTATATCCTATCAAAGCCCCCCCCCACAGCACTCTGTTATATCCTATCAAAGCCCCCCCCCCCACAGCACTCTGTTATATCCTATCAAAGCCCCCCACAGCACTCTGTTATATCCTATCCCCCCACAGCACTCTGTTATATCCTATCAAAGCCCCCCCCCCCACAGCACTCTGTTATATCCTATCAAAGCCCCCCCCCACAGCACTCTGTTATATCCTATCAAAGCCCCCCACAGCACTCTGTTATATCCTATCAAAGCCCCCCACAGCACTCCCCCCCCACAGCACTCTGTTATATCCTATCAAAGCCCCCCCCCCCCCCACAGCACTCTGTTATATCCTATCAAAGCCCCCCACAGCACTCTGTTATATCCTATCAAAGCCCCCCCCCACAGCACTCTGTTATATCCTATCAAAGCCCCCACAGCACTCTGTTATATCCTATCAAAGCCCCCCCCCCCACAGCACTCTGTTATATCCTATCAAAGCCCCCCCCCCACAGCACTCTGTTATATCCTATCAAAGCCCCCCCCCACAGCACTCTGTTATATCCTATCAAAGCCCCCCCCCCCCCACAGCACTCTGTTATATCCTATCAAAGCCCCCCCCACAGCACTCTGTTATATCCTATCAAAGCCCCCCCCCCCACAGCACTCTGTTATATTCTATCAAAGCCCCCCACAGCACTCTGTTGTATTCTATCAATGCCCAAGGGACTGGGCCCCGAGAAATACTTATTTTCCACCATAATTTGCAAACAAATTCATTAAAAATCCTACAATGTGATTTTCTGGATTTTTTTCCCTAATTTTGTCTGTCATAGTTGAAGTGTACCTATGATGAAAATTACAGGCCTCATCTTTAAGTGGGAGAACTTGCACAATTGGTGGCTGACTAAATACTTTTGTGTGTGTGTGTGTGTGTGTTTGTGTGTGTGTGTGTGTGTGTGTGTGTGTGTGTGTGTGTTTTGTGTGTGTGTGTGTGTGTGTGTGTGTGTGTGTGTGTGTGTGTGTAGTTGCAAAAAAAATCTAAACTGTTTTTGCTTTGTTATTGTGTGCAGATTGAGGAGAGAAAAATAACTATTAAATCAATTTTAGAATAAGGTGGTAAATGTAACAACGGTGGAAAAAGTCAAGGGGTCTGAATACTTTCCAAATGCTCTGCATGAAACGCACATGTCTCAGTCATAGTTCGTAGATTAATGCATGGATTGGTAACATTTTGGCACCGTCATGTTATACTGCCTGGTAACATCTGGTACATGTATTTCGTGAAACACATTTGCTACAACACATAAATTCCTGTTGTTGTGGGAGTGGATTTACGGGTCTGTTAGCTAATCTTTATCAGAGGAGTGCAGGACCGCAAAACATTCCTGTTGCTGTGGGAGTGGACTTACGGGTCTGTTAGCTAATCTTTATCAGGGAAGTGCAGGACCCTTTCAGGGCCGCAAAACAACAGCTCTGAATTATAGCCCCTCTTTCACGTGACGCTCCGTGCAGAGTAGAATACTTGACCACGTGATGGAACAAACGAGGCATGTTAAAAGGCTATCGGACGTGTAACTTTTGAAAAAAATGCGCTATAAGCAGAAGCCTACGGCTGGACTGTTATTTGTATGTTGGCCGAAGTCCTCTTTTTCAATCGAACGGCAGTGAAAGTGGAGTCCGTCTCTATTCTCCATTTTCTCTTGTGACTTTACACGCTGACCAAACTGACGCGAGCGTTGCAAAATAAATGTACAACGTGCATGTTATTCAATTATTGCGCCCACACTGCTCGCACGCGCCAATGAACGTCAGCGTTGCCATTGTGCGTTTCAGGTAAAATAACAGCTCGAAATGTATATCCCAGGACAAATTAGCTAGCAACTGCAAGCTAGCTCATTTAAATTGTCATAAATGTTTAATGCTTTTCGAACCTGTCGACGAAATGATTATAATTGGTTCAGAGTTTGTTTTGATATTTCAATCTGCCATGTCGTGTTCGCTTTTAGTGTGTTGGGGACAAAATACATTTGCACGCGCCTCCGGTCTGGGCATGGTGTTAGGCAGAGAGTAACGTGTTGGAATGATTGGGAGAGCACATGCTGATCCTAGATCTGTAGTTGAGGGAGGCTTCACCCCCGTTATATAATAAACACACTAATAGTTAGGATTGGGAGATCTTACGCTGATCCTAGATCTTAAAATCTATTTTATTTTTGTACTTGTTGCAGACGCCTACTGTAGCATATTATAATTGGTCTCTGGTATCCCTGACCTAGGGGGGACAACACGAGGGTCTGGGGTCTCTGGTATCCCTGACCTAGGGTCTCTGGTATCCCTGACCTAGGGGGGGGACAACACAGGGGTCTGGGGTCTCTGGTATCCCTGACCTAGGGGGGGGGGACAACACGAGGTCTGGGGTCTCTGGTATCCCTGACCTAGGGGGGAACAACACGAGGTCTGGGGTCTCTGGTATCCCTGACCTAGGGGGGGAACAACACGAGGTCTGGGGTCTCTGGTATCCCTGACCTAGGGGGGAACAACACGAGGTCTGGGGTCTCTGGTATCCCTGACCTAGGGGGGAACAACACGAGGTCTGGGGTCTCTGGTATCCCTGACCTAGGGGGGCAACACAAGGGTCTGGGGTCTCTGGTATCCCTGACCTAGGGGGAACAACACGAGGTCTGGGGTCTCTGGTATCCCTGACCTAGGGGGAACAACACGAGGTCTGGGGTCTCTGGTATCCCTGACCTAGGGGGACTACACGAGGTCTGGGGTCTCTGGTATCCCTGACCTAGGGGGGAACAACACGAGGTCTGGGGTCTCTGGTATCCCTGACCTAGGGGGGGACAACACGAGGTCTGGGGTCTCTGGTATCCCTGACCTAGGGGGGGGGGGGACAACACGAGGTCTGGGGTCTCTGGTATCCCTGACCTAAGGGGGGAAAATGAGTACCTTTTTTTTTTTAGTTAAATTAATCTAGGCACCAAAAGCCATGTATCTGTAACAAGATGTGTTTGTACTAATCAAGCATTATGAAAGCACTTATATTAGGAAAGTATTTTATGCAATAAATGTATTATTGTATTAATATCATGGCGCCGCTACCAATACAATCTAGACTGAGCGAAGATCAGTCAGGTCTCAGATTAGATCATCATTGTGTTTTATCCTTGTGTTCTAACATGAGATCAGATCTAAGATTAGATCATCATTGTGTTCTATAACATGAGATCAGATCTCAGATTAGATCATCATTGTGTTTTATCCTTGTGTTCTAACATGAGATCAGATCTCAGATTAGATCATCATTGTGTTCTATAACATGAGATCAGATCTCAGATTAGATCATCATTGTGTTCTATAACATGAGATCAGATCTCAGATTAGATCATCATTGTGTTCTATAACATGAGATCAGATCTCAGATTAGATCATCATTGTGTTTTACCCTTCAGTGTTGTAACTTCACTACCCTCTTTTTCGGATTTACAGGAAACACCTATCCCACCCCTCTCCTCCCTCTCCCTCCGACCCTCCTCCCCCTTCACCCTCCCGGGGGCCCCAGGTCGTGCCTCTCCCGGTAGCGCCTCACTGCAGGGTATGATGAGGTTGTCTGTGTTGTTGGTGGACTGCAGGAAAACAACAGGGCTGAGTGGGTTTATGTTCTTACATACATTTATTTTGGGACACTCCCTAGATGTTCTTAATTACCATTCAATATAACGGTCTGTCGTTGTTTCACAGGGGACAGCCGTAACCGTCGCTCTCTCAGTAGAAGAGTCATATCTGGGGAGGCTAACGAACATGATGCTGACGAGGCAGAGAACAGTCTCTCCAGATCAGAACACCTCAAACACCAGCAGAGAGTGGCAGGGAAGAAACCTCACCGCTGCTCTGACTGTGGAAAGAGTTTCACCTCTTCGTCAAAACTTAAAACACACCAGAGAATTCATACTGGAGAGAAACCGTTTCACTGCACAGACTGTGGGAAGAGTTTTGTTCAATTAGGCAACCTGAAAATTCATCTGCGGACACACACACAAGAGAAGCCTTACCACTGCTCTGTCTGTGAGAAGAGCTTTTCAACATCACATGGCAATAAACTGCACCAGAGAACGCACACCGGAGAGAAGCCTTACCACTGCTCTGACTGTGGGAAGAGTTTTTCTCATTCAAGAAATCTGATAAAGCACCAGCGCATACACACAGGAGAGAAACCTTACAGCTGTGATCAATGTGGGAAGAGATTTACTAGCTCAAATGACATGATAGTACACAATAGAATACACACTGGAGAGAAACCATACCACTGTTTGGACTGCGGGAAGAGTTTTACTCAGGCAAGCAACCTGAAAACACACCAGCGCAGACATCTGGGCCAGAAGCTTCACCACTGTTCAGATTGTGGAAGTAACTTTTCAACATCAAGGGGTTTAGAGCTGCACCAGCGAACACACACAGGTGTGAAGCCTTACTACTGCTTCAGCTGTAGTAAAAGTTTTGCTAGATTAGACGGACTGACAGTGCACCAGCGAACACACACAGGTGAGAAGCCTTTTAGCTGTGATCAGTGTGGAAAGGGATTTACTCAGGCAGCACACTTGACTGTACACCAGAGAATACACACTGGAGAGAAACCATACCACTGCTCAGACTGTGGAATGAGCTTTATTAATTCAAGTCACCTTAAGGTACATCAGAGAGTACACACAGGAGAGAAGCCTTATAACTGTGATGTATGTGGAAAAAGTTTTGTTACATCAGGAAGTCTGGCTTCACACCTTCGAACCCACACAGGAGACAAGCCTTACCATTGTACCGACTGTGGGACAAGCTTTGGCAAGTCAGGCCATTTAAAAGTGCACCAGAGAACACACACAGGAGAGAAGCCTTACCATTGTGCCGACTGTGGGAAAAGCTTTTCTGTGTCAGGCGGTTTAAAGTCACACCAGAGAACACACACAGGAGAGAAGCCTTACCACTGTTCTGACTGCGGAATGGACTTAACCACTTCAGCTGGACTTAAAATACACCGGAGAACACACACAGGAGAAAAACCATTCCACTGCTCTGACTGTGGGAAAAGATTTAATCAGTCTGGGCAGTTGGTTTTACACCAGCGAATACACACTGGCGAAAAGCCTTACCACTGCTCAGACTGTGGGCTGAGTTGTACTTCTTCAGGGGATTTAAAAGTACACCTGCGAACACACACTGGAGAGAAGCCTTTTGGCTGTGATCAGTGTGGGAAGAGGTTCGCTAAGTCAGGAAGCCTGGCTGGACACAAGAGAACACACACTGGAGAGAAGCCTTTTGGCTGTGATCAGTGTGGCAAGAGGTTCAGTCAGTCAGGAAGCCTGGCTGGACACAAGAGGAAACACCACACTGGTGGGTAACCTTTCCATTTTTTTTTAATAGCTGAAACCAGTTAATGGTAGACTATCAGAGAGAAGCCTTGCAGGGTGAGCTTTCTTAATGTGGCCATGCTTGGTGTAAGAAGGGAACTTTAAATAACTGTCCATTTAATTACAATATTTTTAATTTATTTAACTAGGCAAGTCAGTTAAGAACAAATTCTTATTTACAATGACAGCCTAGGAGAACAGTCTCTCTAGGAACAGTGGGTTAACTGCCTGTTCAAGGGCAGAACAACAGATTTGTACCTTGTCAGCTCGGGGGTTTGAACTTACAACCTCCCGGCTACTAGTCCAACACTCTAACCACTAGGCTACCCTGCCGTCCCAATATGAGTGACAAAGTCTGTGTTTGAATGGTGTGGGCGTATACCGGTCATTAAAATGATTCATGACAAGTTAACAGTGGATTTGTCAGCTCAGAGAAATACACCGGGGAAAACACACACAGCTCAGGAGGTAGCTCCTCCCCCTCTCTCTGCAAGTTTCAGGCAAGTCTGTCCTTAGGGATAAGGCAAGGGTCCGTTTGAAAATGTTCAACCCTGTCCACCATCCAACTCACCATGGTCAACCCTGTCCACCATCCAACTCACCATGGTCAACCCTGTCGACCATCCAACTCACCATGGTCAACCCTGTCGACCATCCAACTCACCATGGTCAACCCTGTCGACCATCCAACTCACCATGGTCAACCCTGTCGACCATCCAACTCACCATCACCATGGTCAACCCTGTCCACCATCCATCTCACCATGGTCAACCCTGTCTACCATCCAACTCACCATGGTCAACCCTGTCCACCATCCAACTCACCATGGTCAACCCTGTCCACCATCCAACTCACCATCACCATGGTCAACCCTGTCCACCATCCAACTCACCATCACCATGGTCAACCCTGTCCACCATCCATCTCACCATGGTCAACCCTGTCTACCATCCAACTCACCATTATTAACCCTGTCTACCATCCAACTCACCATTATTAACCCTGTCTACCATCCAACTCAACATGGTCAACCCTGTCTACCATCCAACTCACCATGGTCAACCCTGTCCACCATCCAACTCACCATGGTCAACCCTGTCTACCATCCAACTCACCATGGTCAACCCTGTCTACCATCCAACTCACCATGGTCAACCCTGTCTACCATCCAACTCACCATGGTCAACCCTGTCTACCATCCAACTCACCATGGTCAACCCTGTCTACCATCCGACTCACCATGATCACCCCTGTCCATCATCCGACTCACCATGATCAACCCTGTCCACCATCCGACTCACCATGGTCAACCCTGTCCACCCTCCAACTCACCATGGTCAACCCTGTCCACCATCCAACTCACCATGATCAACCCTGTCCACCATCAAACTCACCATCACCATGGTCAACCCTGTCCACCATCCAACTCACCATCACCATGGTCAACCCTGTCCACCATCCATCTCACCATTATTAACCCTGTCTACCATCCATTTCACCATTATTAACCCTGTCCAACATCCAACTCACCATGGTCAACCCTGTCCACCATCCAACTCACCATCACCATGGTCAACCCTGTCCAACATCCATCTCACCATGGTCAACCCTGTCCACCATCCATCTCACCATTATTAACCCTGTCCAACATCCAACTCACCATGGTCAACCCTGTCCACCATCCAACTCAACATGGTCAACCCTGTCCACCATCCAACTCACCATCACCATGGTCAACCCTGTCCACCATCCAACTCACCATCACCATGGTCAACCCTGTCCACCATCCAACTCAACATGGTCAACCCTGTCCACCATCCAACTCACCATCACCATGGTCAACCCTGTCCACCATCCAACTCACCATGGTCAACCCTGTCCACCATCCAACTCACCATGGTCAACCCTGTCCACCATCCAACTCACCATGGTCAATCCTGTCCACCATCCAACTCACCATGGTCAACCCTGTCCACCATCCAACTCACCATCACCATGGTCAACCCTGTCCACCATCCAACTCACCATCACCATGGTCAACCCTGTCCACCATCCATCTCACCATTATTAACCCTGTCTACCATCCAACTCACCATTATTAACCCTGTCTACCATCCAACTCACCATTATTAACCCTGTCTACCATCCAACTCAACATGGTCAACCCTGTCCACCATCCAACTCACCATCACCATGGTCAACCCTGTCCACCATCCATCTCACCATTATTAACCCTGTCTACCATCCAACTCACCATTATTAACCCTGTCTACCATCCAACTCACCATTATTAACCCTGTCCACCATCCAACTTGGCTGCCATCAGAATATATGTTCTCTTCTTCTTTCCTTAAAGTTCATACTTTACCTGTCAGTGAGACAGCCTTTGATACAGCCATGTCCTTCTCTTGTCTGTAAACTGCAGTTCATATTGTACCTGTCAGTGAGACAGCCTTTGATACAGCCATGTGTATGAGTGTTAGTGGAATTTATGTTTAAATTAATGATTAGAATATTCCACCCCGAAACCATATTAATTGTATGAAATTGATTAGAATCATAAAATTATTATTAATGATGTGTGTAGTTTTAGTCAGTAAAAGCATAATTAATTATGTGTGTAGTTTTAGTCAGAATTAGAGTAAAACAATATATCTGTACAATATATCTTTATAGTATCTTAAAACACAGACTGTCTGAGCAAAATTCGTTGCCGACCTTGCTAGGGCCCTCTGAGAGATTTGGGAGAGGGCGGGGAGTACTTCTCAAGTCCCTCCTAATCTTGGGGGAGGACAAGGAGTGCTTCCCACAGTCTCCCTAATCTTGAGGCAGGACAAGGAGTGCTTCCCACAGTCTCCCTAATCTCGAGGGAGGACAAGGAGTGCTTCCCACTGTCTCCCTAATCTTGAGGGAGGACAAGGAGTGCTTCCCACAGTCTCCCTAATCTTGAGGGAGGACAAGGAGTGCTTCCCACAGTCTCCCTAATCTTGAGGGAGGACAAGGAGTGCTTCCCACAGTCTCCCTAATCTTGAGGGAGGACAATGAGTGCTTCCCAAGGTCTCCCTAATCTCGAGGGAGGACAAGGAGTGCTTCCCAAGGTCTCCCTAATCTTTGTCGGCTGGGTGGTGATACAGCGTGTGCGTATGATACCTACTGTCTGTGTGTGAATGTAAGTGCGTAAGGAGCCAGTATAATATGAATGGTTTTGTGCAACAGACTAGCGGTCTCGTGAATAAACATTTTGACTTTAATAGCTGGGCCTCCGTCTGTTTCATTCAACCAGAATCTCATAGCTGGGCCTCCGTCTGTTTCATTCAACCAGAATCTCATAGCTGGGCCTCCGTCTGTTTCATTCAACCAGAATCTCATAGCTGGGCCTCCGTCTGTTTCATTCAACCAGAATCTCATAGCTGGGCCTCCGTCTGTTTCATTCAACCAGAATCTCATAGCTGGGCCTCCGTCTGTTTCATTCAACCAGAATCTCATAGCTGGGCCTCCGTCTGTTTCATTCAACCAGAATCTTACAAATTCTGGGTTGCAGACTGAGTAGTTTAATTGGTTTATGAACATTGAGAACATAATTCTCGCAACAATGAGACAGCCTAACCAATCACAATAAAGCATTGATATAACCATGTTTATGAGACAGCCTAATTTAATAAAGCTTTGATATAACCATGTTTATGATATAACCGTGTGTGTGTGTGTGTGTGTGTGAAGGTTGATTGAATGTTTTAAAGTATGGGACAAGAGGTCTGCCCTTCTCGCTCCTTCCTCATTGTAAATGCATCTCTAACCGGTTCCATCTCCACTATATTGCAACAAAGAGCCAGGAGATAAGATGTTGCTAAACAACCAGTTTAGTAAATAAAGCTTAGAGCCAGGAGATGAGATGTTTCTAAACAACCAGTTTAGTAAATAAAGCTTTGAGCCAGGAGGTGAGATGTTGCTAAACAACCAGTTTAGTAAATAAAGCTTTGAGCCAGGAGATTAGATGTTGCTAAACAACCAGTTTAGTAAATAAAGCTTTGAGTCAGAAGATTAGAGATTTTGCTAAACAACCAGTTTCATAGTGATCATATTTGATTGTTCACTTTTCTGTCATCTTAGATTGTTTGTTTGTGTAGTTTGACATTTCTGGCCATTGGCTGATTTTTCTAACACTTCCAGTTACCTTAAACATTAAAAACACTTCCAGTTACCTTAAACATTAAAAACACTTCCAGTTACCTTAAACATTTTAAAAACACTTCCAGTTACCTTAAACATTAACACTTCCAGTTACCTTAAACATTTAAAAAACACGTCCAGTTACCTTAAACATTTAAAACTCTTCCAGTTACCTTAAACATTAAAAACACTTCCAGTTACCATTTAAAAAAAACATTTAAAAAAACACTTCCAGTTACCTTAAACATAAAAACACTTCCAGTTACCTTAAACATTAAACAACCACTTCCAGCTAACCTTAAAAAACACTTCCAGTTACCTTAAACATTAAACAAACACTTCCAGATAACATTTAAAAAACACTTCCAGTTACCTTAAACATTAAACAACCACTTCCAGCTAACATTTAAAAAACAGTTACCTTAAACATTAAACAAACACTTCCAGCTAACATTTAAAAAACACTTCCAGTTACCTTAAACATTAAAAACACTTCCAGTTAAACATTAAAAACACTTCCAGTTACCTTAAACATTAAAAACTTCCAGTTTTAAAAAAACACTTCCAGTTACCTTTAAAAACACTTCCAGTTACCTTAAACATAAAAAACACTTCCAGTTACCTTAAACATAAAAACAACAACCTTACACTTAAAAACACTTCCAGTTACCTTAAACATTTAAAAACACTTCCAGTTACCTTAAACTTAAAACACTTCCAGTTACCTTAAAATTAACACTTCCAGTTACCTTAAACATTAAACATTTAAAAAACAAACTTAAACATTTAAAACACTTCCAGTTACCTTAAACATTAAAAACACTTCCAGTTACCTTAAACATTTAAAAACACTTCCAGTTACCTTAAACATTAAAAACACTTCCAGTTACCTTAAACATTAAAACACTTCCAGTTACCTTAAACATTAAAACTTCCAGTTACCTTAAACATTAAAACACTTCCAGTTACCTTAAACATTAAAACACTTCCAGTTACCTTAAACATTAAAACACTTCCAGTTACCTTAAACATTAAAACACTTCCAGTTACCTTAAACATTAAAACACTTCCAGTTACCTTAAACATTAAAACACTTCCAGTTACCTTAAACATTAACACTTCCAGTTACCTTAAACAAACACTTCCAGTTAAAACACTTCCAGTTACCTTAAACATTAAAAACACTTCCAGTTACCTTAAACATTAAAAACACTTCCAGTTACCTTAAACATTTAAAAACACTTCCAGTTACCTTAAACATAAAAAACACTTCCAGTTACCTTAAACATTAAAAACACTTCCAGTTACCTTAAACATTAAAACACTTCCAGTTACCTTAAACATTAAAACACTTCCAGTTACCTTAAACATTAAAACACTTCCAGTTACCTTAAACATTAAAACACTTCCAGTTACCTTAAACATTAAAACACTTCCAGTTACCTTAAACATTAAAAAACACTTCCAGTTACCTTAAACATTAAAACACTTCCAGTTACCTTAAACATTAAAACACTTCCAGTTACCTTAAACAAAACACTTCCAGTTACCTTAAACATAAACACTTCCAGTTACCTTAAACATTAAACACTTCCAGTTACCTTAAAACATTAACACTTCCAGTTACCTTAAACATTAAACCTTAAACATTAAACACTTCCAGTTACCTTAAACATTAAAACACTTCCAGTTACTTAAACATTAAAAACATTAAACATTAAAAACACTTCCAGTTACCTTAAACAAACAAACACTTCCAGTTACCTTAAACATTAAAAACACTTCCAGTTACCTTAAACATTAAACACACTTCCAGTTACCTTAAACATTTAAAAAAACACTTCCAGTTAAACATTAAACACTTCCAGTTACCTTAAACATTAAAACAAGTTACCTTAAACATTAAAACACTTCCAGTTACCTTAAACATTAAAACACTTCCAGTTACCTTAAACATTAAACAAACACTTCCAGTTACCTTAAACATTAAAACACTTCCAGTTACCTTAAACATTAAAACACTTCCAGTTACCTTAAACATTAAAACACTTCCAGTTAAACACTTCCAGTTACCTTTAAAAACACTTCCAGTTATTAAACATAAAAAACACTTCCAGTTACCTTAAACATTTAAAACACTTCCAGTTACCTTAAACATTACACTTTAAAAACACTTCCAGTTACCTTAAACATTTAAAAAAACACTTCCAGTTACCTTAAACATTAAAAACACTTCCAGTTACCTTAAACATTAAAAACACTTCCAGTTACCTTAAACATTAAAAACACTTCCAGTTACCTTAAACATTAAAACACTTCCAGTTAAACATTAAAACACTTCCAGTTACCTTTAAACATTAAAAAACACTTCCAGTTACCTTAAACATTAAACAACCACTTTAACCTTTAAAAAACACTTCCAGTTACCTTAAACATTAAACAAACACTTCCAGATAACATTTAAAAAACACTTCCAGTTACCTTAAACATTAAACAACCACTTCCAGCTAACATTTAAAAACACTTCCAGTTACCTTAAACATTAAACAAACACTTCCAGCTAACATTTAAAAAAACAAAAAACACTTCCAGTTACCTTAAACATTAAACATTAAAAAACACTTCCAGTTACCTTAAACATTAAAACAAACTTAAACTTCCAGTTACCTTAAACATTAAAACACTTCCAGTTACCTTAAACATTAAAACACTTCCAGTTACCTTAAACATTAAAACACTTCCAGTTACCTTAAACATTAAAACACTTCCAGTTACCTTAAACATTAAAACACTTCCAGTTACCTTAAACATTAAAACACTTCCAGTTACCTTAAACATTAAAACACTTCCAGTTACCTTAAACATTAAAACACTTCCAGTTACCTTAAACATTAAAACACTTCCAGTTACCTTAAACATTAAAAACACTTCCAGTTACCTTAAACATTAACACTTCCAGTTACCTTAAACATTAAAAACACTTCCAGTTACCTTAAACATTAAACACACTTCCAGTTACCTTAAACATTAAACACACTTCCAGTTACCTTAAACATTTAAACACACTTCCAGTTACCTTAAACATTAAAACACTTCCAGTTACCTTAAACATTAAAACACTTCCAGTTACCTTAAACATTAAAACACTTCCAGTTACCTTAAACATTAAAACACTTCCAGTTACCTTAAACATTAAAACACTTCCAGTTACCTTAAACATTAAAACACTTCCAGTTACCTAAAACTTCCAGTTACCTAAACATAAACACTTCCAGTTACCTTAAACATAAACACTTCCAGTTACGTTAAACATTAAAAACACTTCCAGTTACCTTAAACATTAAACACACTTCCAGTTACCTTAAACATTTAAAAACACTTCCAGTTACCTTAAACATTAAAACACTTCCAGTTACCTTAAACATTAAAACACTTCCAGTTACCTTAAACATTAAAACACTTCCAGTTACCTTAAACATTAAAACACTTCCAGTTACCTTAAACAGTTACCTTAAACACTTCCAGTTACCTTAAACATTAAAACACTTCCAGTTACCTTTAAACAGTTACCTTAAACAAACACTTCCAGTTACCTTAAACATTAAAACACTTCCAGTTACCTTAAACATTAAAACACTTCCAATTACCTAAAACATTAAAACACTTCCAGTTACCTAAAACATAAACACTTCCAGTTACCTTAAACATAAACACTTCCAGTTACCTTAAACATAAACACTTCCAGTTACCTTAAACATAAACACTTCCAGTTACCTTAAACATTAAACACTTCCAGTTACCTTAAACATTAAACACTTCCAGTTACCTTAAACATTAAACACTTCCAGTTACCTTAAACATTAAAAACACTTCCAGTTACCTTAAACATTAAAAACACTTCCAGTTACCTTAAACATTAACACTTCCAATTACCTAAAACATTAAAACACTTCCAGTTACCTAAAACATAAACACTTCCAGTTACCTTAAACATAAACACTTCCAGTTACCTTAAACATAAACACTTCCAGTTACCTTAAACATAAACACTTCCAGTTACCTTAAACATAAACACTTCCAGTTACCTTAAACATAAACACTTCCAGTTACCTTAAACATAAACACTTCCAGTTACCTTAAACATAAACACTTCCAGTTACCTTAAACATTAAAACACTTCCAGTTACCTTAAACATTAAAAACACTTCCCTTAAACATTACCAGTTTAAACATTATAAACACTTCCAGTTACCTTAAACATTAAAAACACTTCCAGTTACCTTAAACATTATAAACACTTCCAGTTACCTTAAACATGAAAAACACTTCCATTTGATATGAGACATATTGACAACATGACGGTGAAAACATGTAGAAAAATAATGTTGAAATACAAATGTGATAATAATATAAAACTGACAGCTGTCAATGGAGTTCGCAGCCTTACCCGTTTCTCAGTCGATTCTGTTGAGACTGTATCATGGCCTTCATGTCCATCCATCTAACACAGCAGACAGAAACTCTGGTGATCGCTAGAAACCTTCTAGCAGCCCTTTATACAGCCTTACCTGTTTCTCAGTCGATTCTGTTGAGACTGTATCATGGCCTTCATGTCCATCCATCTAACACAGCAGACAGAAACTCTGGTGATCGCTAGGAAACCTTCTAGCAGCCCTTTATACAGCCTTACCTGTTTCTCAGTCGATTCTGTTGAGACTGTATCATGGCCTTCATGTCCATCCATCTAACACAGCAGACAGAAACTCTGGTGATCGCTAGGAAACCTTCTAGCAGCCCTTTATACAGCCTTACCTGTTTCTCAGTCGATTCTGTTGAGACTGTATCATGGCCTTCATGTCCATCCATCTAACACAGCAGACAGAAACTCTGGTGATCGCTAGGAAACCTTCTAGCAGCCCTTTATACAGCCTTACCTGTTTCTCAGTCGATTCTGTTGAGACTGTATCATGGCCTTCATGTCCATCCATCTAACACAGCAGACAGAAACTCTGGTGATCGCTAGGAAACCTTCTAGCAGCCCTTTATACAGCCTTACCTGTTTCTCAGTCGATTCTGTTGAGACTGTATCATGGCCTTCATGTCCATCCATCTAACACAGCAGACAGAAACTCTGGTGATTGCTAGGAAACCTTCTAGCAGCCCTTTATACAGCCTTACCTGTTTCTCAGTCGATTCTGTTGAGACTGTATCATGGCCTTCATGTCCATCCATCTAACACAGCAGACAGAAACTCTGGTGATCACTAGAAACCTTCAAGCAGCCCTTTATACAGTAGCTGTGTCCACAGGAAGTAGTCACTTCAGTAGCTTCAGACAGATGAACACCTGATCACAGGAAGTAGTCACTGCAGTAGCTCCAGACAGATGAACACCTGATCACAGGAAGTAGTCACTGCAGTAGCTCCAGACAGATGAACACCTGATCACAGGAAGTAGTCACTGCAGTAGCTCCAGACAGATGAACACCTGATCACAGGAAGTAGTCACTGCAGTAGCTCCAGACAGATGAACACCTGATCAAGTCCGAGGCCTCTGTTGATACACAAACTACCAGTCTGAGCATTGGCGTGTCAGCGGAAGGTATAACTGTTTATAACTGATTATTCTGAGGAGTAGGAGCGGCTTCCACCTAACTCACCTGTATACTGTGAAAGGTAACTTCCTGTTTTTGTGGAACCCTAAGGCTAAGGACAGAAAGTAATTGCATTGGGTTATAGAGTAAAAACATATATATATATATTTTTAAAATAAGATGCCTGAGGCTTCGTCCAGCAGTAATTATGTTGATCTGCGCTCGCTCTCTCCCCATGCATATGGTGGTCATGTGACCAGGACGCAGACACGAACAAGCCGCAGTGTTCCATATTGCCGCTGTCAACGGAATCGGACCAACTGAACACAATAGATGGGAAAATAGAAGAGAATTACTAAAGCTATGTTTCGGCTTGAGCAAAGAGGATGTAGGATTATCCCGACCAGGCTAAACTAGGATAGTTAGAAGAAGCCTAATCATTTCAACCATTATTATCCAGCCCAGGCTAAACTAGGATAGCTAGAAGAAGCCTAATCATTTCAACCATTATTATCCAGCCCAGGCTAAACTAGGATAGTTAGAAGAAGCCTAATCATTTCAACCATTATTATCCAGCCCAGGCTAAACTAGGATAGCTAGAAGAAGCCTAATCATTTCAACCATTATTATCCAGCCCAGGCTAAACTAGGATAGCTAGAAGAAGCCTAATCATTTCAACCATTATTATCCAGCCCAGGCTAAACTAGGATAGCTAGAAGAAGCCTAATCATTTCAACCATTATTATCCAGCCCAGGCTAAACTAGGATAGCTAGAAGAAGCCTAATCATTTCAACCATTATTATCCAGCCCAGGCTAAACTAGGATAGCTAGAAGAAGCCTAATCATTTCAACCATTATTATCCAGCCCAGGCTAAACTAGGATAGCTAGAAGAAGCCTAATCATTTCAAACATTATTATCCAGCCCAGGCTAAACTAGGATAGCTAGAAGAAGCCTAATCATTTCAACCATTATTATCCAGCCCAGGCTAAACTAGGATAGCTAGAAGAAGCCTAATCATTTCAACCATTATTATCCAGCCCAGGCTAAACTAGGATAGTTAGAAGAAGCCTAATCATTTCAACCATTATTATCCAGCCCAGGCTAAACTAGGATAGCTAGAAGAAGCCTAATCATTTCAACCATTATTATCCAGCCCAGGCTAAACTAGGATAGCTAGAAGAAGCCTAATCATTTCAACCATTATTATCCAGCCCAGGCTAAACTAGGATAGCTAGAAGAAGCCTAATCATTTCAACCATTATTATCCAGCCCAGGCTAAACTAGGATAGCTAGAAGAAGCCTAATCATTTCAACCATTATTATCCAGCCCAGGCTAAACTAGGATAGCTAGAAGAAGCCTAATCATTTCAACCATTATTATCCAGCCCAGGCTAAACTAGGATAGCTAGAAGAAGCCTAATCATTTCAACCATTATTATCCAGCCCAGGCTAAACTAGGATAGTTAGAAGAAGCCTAATCATTTCAACCATTATTATCCAGCCCAGGCTAAACTTGGATAGCTAGAAGAAGCCTAATCATTTCAAACATTATTATCCAGACGATTTATTTTTCTTCCAGCCTGTCTTGTTTCTATCAGTTTTGAGAATTGTGATGCGGCAGAAATATTGCTATGCATTTTATAACCCTGGTTGTACGGACATAATCTGCGTAGAGGAGAGAGTATTAGCTGTTACTTTAATTTAAAACATTTTTTTATGTACAAGACAGGTCAAATAAGAACAAATTGTTGTTTATTATGACGGCCTGGTAAGAGGCAAAAGGCCTCTCAAAAGTGATAAGAAGTAAGTGTAACGGTATAACTTTAGTCCGTCTCCTCGCCCATACCCGGGCCCCTCTGCACACATCAACATCAGTCACCCACGAAGCATCGTTATACCCATCACTCCACAAAAGCCGCGGCCCTTGCAGAGCAAGGGGAACCACTACTTCAAGGTCTCAGAGCAAGTGACGTCACCGATTGAAACGCTATTTAGCGCACACCGCTAACTAAGCTAGCCGTTTCACATCCGTTACATAAGAAAACAAATATCTGGTTATTTTGTTATGACATATTGTTTGGCAGAATAAACACGGTGTAGTGAATATTTTCCAAAATTGCGTTATCCACTCCAGTCAGCAGATGGCGATGTGAGTCTTTCAAGTAATTTTTCTTGCGTGACGTATAATCTAGTGGACGGAGCGGGAAGCTTTTTCAACAGCAAGACGGACTCGTCAACAGTTAGCTTGCTAGCAAACATACAAACCAAAACATCGGAGCTCTTTTCACCATTTTGTGTATATTAGGTTTTTAAGCACACAGTCTGTCTGCTTACTAGTTATTAAATGTCAAAAATATGTTGTTAGTCAGCTAACTTGTTAAGATAGCCTAGCACTACGGTAGTCGCTAATGCTAATTAACTAGCTAGCCAACTAACATCCACCACCATGAGCTCAATAAGCTACTCGACCCCTATTAAAGAAGAGGTCTGCAGGTCGGAAAAAGAAGCTCTGGGGCTGAACATTATCATGAAAGAGGAAGAGGAGGATGATATCACCGTGAAAGGCGAGGATCCAGAGATGACTGTCACAGTGAAATGGGAGGAAGAAGCTGTGTTAGTGAAGGAGGGGGAGGAGGGGGAGATGACTGTCACAGTGAAAGGGGAGGAAGAAGCTGTGTTAGTGAAGGAGGAAGAGGAAAGGGGGGAAGAGCTGTGACTGTCACAGTGAAAGGGGAGGAAGAAGCTGTGTTAGTGAAGGAGGAGGGGGAGATGACTGTCACAGGGAAAGGGGAGGAAGAAGCTGTGTTAGTGAAGGAGGAAGAGGAGGGGGAGATGACTGTCACAGTGAAAGGGGAGGAAGAAGCTGTGTTAGTGGAGGAGGAGGGGGAGATGACTGTCACAGGGAAAGGGGAGGAAGAAGCTGTGTTAGTGAAGGAGGAAGAGGAGGGGGAGATGACTGTCACAGTGAAAGGGGAGGAAGAAGCTGTGTTAGTGGAGGAGGAAGAGGAGGGGGAGATGACTGTCACATGGAAAGGGGAGGAAGAAGCTGTGTTGGTGAAGGAGGACGTTTTAAGAGTGAAAGAGGAGGAAGAAAAGGAAGATATGACTGTCACGGTGAAAGAGGGGGAGGAGGGTGAGGAGGAGAAGAAGGGTGAAGAAGAGGACACTGGAGATCTGATTAACACCATTGAGTACTGTCTTAAAAACAGTGGCACAAACTCTGCAGTTGTTTAAAAAATAGTGTTTTTTTAAGGGGTATTGTACTGAAGTTCTACACGTGAATAAATTATTCTGTATTGTAGGAATTGTTAAAGCTACAAAGACTGAGGGCCATCAACAAAACATTAACGTTGAAAAACAGCATCACTATAGGGAAAGAAGGAAACACCCAGATTGGAGAAAAGGCCATAGGTCCGTAGTATTTGATTCTACAAGGTACGACAGACCGATCCGATTGAAATCTCTACGGTGTTTATTAATCGGTATCAGCTTTTTTGGTCCTCCAATAATCAGTATCTGTATCGGCGTTGAAAAATCATAATCTGTCGACCTCTAGTCCTTTATAGTGTGTTGATGATAATAATCCACAGGGCTGAAACAATCCTTTATAGTGTGTTGATGATAATCCACAGGTCTGAAACAGTCCTTTATAGTGTGTTGATGATGATAATCCACAGGGCTGAAACAGTCCTTTATAGTGTGTTGATGATAATAATCCACAGGGCTGAAACAGTCCTTTATAGTGTGTTGATGATAATAATCCACAGGGCTGAAACAGTCCTTTATAGTGTGTTGATGATATTAGTCCACAGGGCTGAAACAGTCCTTTATAGTGTGATGATAATAATCCACAGGGCTGAAACAGTCCTTTATAGCGTGTTGATGATATTAGTCCACAGGGCTGAAACAGTCCTTTATAGTGTGTTGATGATATTAGTCCACAGGGCTGAAACAATCCTTTATAGTGTGTTGATGATATTAGTCCACAGGGCTGAAACAGTCCTTTATAGTGTGTTGATGATAATAATCCACAGGGCTGAAACAGTCCTTTATAGTGTGTTGATAATAATCCACAGGGCTGAAACAGTCCTTTATAGTGTGTTGATGATGATAATCCACAGGGTTGAAACAGTCCTTTATAGTGTGTTGATGATGATAATCCACAGGGTTGAAACAGTCCTTTATAGTGTGTTGATGATAATAATCCACAGGGCTGAAACAGTCCTTTATAGTGTGTTGATGATATTAGTCCACAGGGCTGAAACAGTCCTTTATAGTGTGTTGATGATGATAATCCACAGGGCTGAAACAGTCCTTTATAGTGTGTTGATGATGATAATCCACAGGGTTGAAACAGTCCTTTATAGTGTGTTGATGATAATCCACAGGGCTGAAACAGTCCTTTATAGTGTGTTGATGATAATAATCCACAGGGCTGAAACAGTCCTTTATAGTGTGTTGATGATGATAATCCACAGGGCTGAAACAGTCCTTTATAGTGTGTTGATGATGATAATCCACAGGGCTGAAACAGTCCTTTATAGTGTGTTGATGATGATAATCCACAGGGTTGAAACAGTCCTTTATAGTGTGTTGATGATGATAATCCACAGGGTTGAAACAGTCCTTTATAGTGTGTTGATGATAATAATCCACAGGGCTGAAACAGTCCTTTATAGTGTGTTGATGATAATGTTAGACTAGTAGCCATGGGTTAATGATGACCGTATGCTTATATGCTTTTCTTCCAGTGGAGATTAGTTTATGAATTACCTGGCTGGGCTTGGGACAGTGAGATTAGTTTATAAATTACCTGGCTGGGCTGTGGGACAGTGGAGATTAGTTTATGAATTACCTGGCTGGGCTGTGGGACAGTGGAGATTAGTTTATAAATTACCTGGCTGGGCTGTGGGACAGTGGAGATTAGTTTATAAATTACCTGGCTGGGCTGTGGGACAGTGGAGATTAGTTTATAAATTACCTGGCTGGGCTGTGGGACAGTGGAGATTAGTTTATGAATTACCTGGCTGGGCTGTGGGACAGTGGAGATTAGTTTATGAATTGCCTGGCTGGGCTGTGGGACAGTGGAGATTAGTTTATAAATTACCTGGGTGGGCTGTGGGACAGTGGAGATTAGTTTATAAATTACCTGGCTGGGCTGTGGGACAGTGGAGATTAGTTTATAAATTACCTGGCTGGGCTGTGGGACAGTGGAGATTAGTTTATGAATTACCTGGCTGGGCTGTGGGACAGTGGAGATTAGTTTATGAATTGCCTGGCTGGGCTGTGGGACAGTGGAGATTAGTTTATAAATTACCTGGCTGGGCTGTGGGACAGTGGAGATTAGTTTATGAATTGCCTGGCTGGGCTGTGGGACAGTGGAGATTAGTTTATGAATTGCCTGGCTGGGCTGTGGGACAGTGGAGATTAGTTTATAAATTACCTGGCTGGGCTGTGGGACAGTGGAGATTAGTTTATAAATTACCTGGCTGGGCTGTGGGACAGTGGAGATTAGTTTATAAATTACCTGGCTGGGCTGTGGGACAGTGGAGATTAGTTTATAAATTACCTGGCTGGGCTGTGGGACAGTGGAGATTAGTTTATGAATTACCTGGCTGGGCTGTGGGACAGTGGAGATTAGTTTATAAATTACCTGGCTGGGCTGTGGGACAGTGGAGATTAGTTTATGAATTACCTGGCTGGGCTGTGGGACAGTGGAGATTAGTTTATAAATTACCCGGCTGGGCTGTGGGACAGTGGAGATTAGTTTATGAATTACCTGGCTGGGCTGTGGGACAGTGGAGATTAGTTTATGAATTACCTGGCTGGGCTGTGGGACAGTGGAGATTAGTTTATGAATTGCCTGGCTGGGCTGTGGGGCAGTGGAGATTAGTTTATAAATTACCCGGCTGGGCTGTGGGGCAGTGGAGATGAGTTTATAAATGGCCTGGCTGGGCTGTGGGGCAGTGGAGATTAGTTTATAAATTACTCGGCTGGGCTGTGGGGCAGTGGAGATGAGTTTATAAATGGCCTGGCTGGGCTGTGGGACAGTGGATCTTTTGGGATAATTCAAATGGAACTGTTAACCAGTATTACCAGTCTATTATTGCAAATGTGTATCAACCAATTAGCATTCAGTATCCATTCAGGATCCAAACTACACATTTTCTAATGAGGAATCTAGACTTGATTAAACCGCATACGACATTTTTATCATGTGTAGGTTTCATTCATTCTGTTTGAACCAAATACTATGTTTGTCTTTGACAGGAGAGAGGCCAGACTCTCGCTCTGACACTAGGAAGAGTCCTACAGGGGAATCGGCCCCAGAGACGTCCAAACCAGCAAGACCCCACCACTGCTCCCAGTGTGGAAAGAGATTTATCCGGTTAGGGCACCTGAAACAACATAAGAGAACACACACAGGGGAGAAGCCTTATCACTGCTCCCTGTGTGGAAAGGGTTTTGGACACTTGGGGTATCTAAAAGTGCATGAAAGAACACATTCTGTAGAGAGGCCTTTTCAATGCTCACAGTGTGAGAAGAGATTTTTCTCATCAGGGGACCTGAAATCACATGAGAAAACACACTTAGTAGTAGAGAGGCCTTTCCAATGCTCTCGGTGTGGAAAGGGATTTATCCAGTCATCGCATCTGAAAGACCATGAAAGAATACACACAGGAGAGAAGCCATTCCAATGCTCCCAGTGTGGAAAGAGTTTTACCCAAAGGGGGAAGCTGAAAGATCATGAAAGAACACATACAGGGGAGAAGCCTCATCACTGCTCTCAGTGTGGAAAGGGTTTTGGACAGTCAGGGCATTTAAAAGTGCATGAAAGAACACACACTGGAGAGAAGCCATATCAATGCTCCCAGTGTGAAAATAAATTTTTCTCATCAGGGGACCTGAAATCACATGAGAGAACACACTTAGTAGAGAGGCCTTTCCAATGCTCTCAGTGTGGAAAGGGATATATTCACTCATGGCATCTGAAAGAGCATATGAGAATACACACGAGAACAACCATTCCAGTGCTCTGTATGGAAAGGGGTTTAACTGGGTAGTGAGCCTGAAAACGCATAAAATGACACACACAGGAGAGAAGCCTTTCCACTGCTCCCAGTGTGGAAAAAGTTTGACCCATTTAGGGAATCTAAAAACACACGAGAGGACACACACATGAGTGTAGCCTCACCTTTGCTCCCAGTGTAGAAAGGGTTTTCTTCAGTTAAGGGGCCTGAAAGAAAATGAGAGACACACGTGGGTAGAAGACACGAATGAAGCCCTGCTCCATTGATTTCAAAACCAGTGTTTACATTACCTAGATATGAAAAAACAACCAGTTGAATAATGGAATGTATTTACAAATTCTTCAACTACATATCATATTAAGAATTTGAAAGACAGTATAATAAATACTAGAATTATTTGGATGTATTTAAAATAGTTGTGAATGTACTTAGTAGTTTAAAAACAGTAACAAACAACTTCACATGGTCTTATTTCACTGTTTAATCACAATATAAAGCCCTCAACTCTACAACAAACAACTTCACATGGTCTTATTTCACTGTTTAATCACAATATAAAGCCCTCAACTCTACAACAAACAACTTCACATGTCCAGGTCTTATTTCACTGTTTAATCACAATATAAAGCCCTCAACTCTACAACAAACAACTTCACATGTCCAGGTCTTATTTCACTGTTTAATCACAATATAAAGCCCTCAACTCTACAACAAACAACTTCACATGTCCAGGTCTTATTTCACTGTTTAATCACAATATAAAGCCCTCAACTCTACAACAAACAACTTCACATGTCCAGGTCTTATTTCACTGTTTAATCACAATATAAAGCCCTCAACTCTACAACAAACAACTTCACATGTCCAGGTCTTATTTCACTGTTTAATCACAATATAAAGCCCTCAACTCTACAACAAACAACTTCACATGTCCAGGTCTTATTTCACTGTTTAATCACAATATAAAGCCCGCAACTCTACAACAAACAACTTCACATGTCCAGGTCTTATTTCACTGTTTAATCACAATATAAAGCCCTCAACTCTACAACAAACAACTTCACATGTCCAGGTCTTATTTCACTGTTTAATCACAATATAAAGCCCGCAACTCTACAACAAACAACTTCACATGTCCAGGTCTTATTTCACTGTTTAATCACAATATAAAGCCCTCAACTCTACAACAAACACCTTCACATGTCCAGGTCTTATTTCACTGTTTAATCACAATATAAAGCCCTCAACTCTACAACAAACAACTTCACATGTCCAGGTCTTATTTCACTGTTTAATCACAATATAAAGCCCTCAACTCCCATCTGGTGTGGCTTCTTCTGCTCATCTGCTTCTTTCAGATTTTTGACAAGCTTTCCATTGTACCTGGCAGAGCAATTGGTGAGATGTTTAATCAGTTCTCTTATTTTTTTATTTTACCTTTATTTAACTAGGCAAGTCAGTTAAAGAACAAATTCACTGTACCTGATTTGTACCTTGTCAGCTCGAGGGTTTGAATGTGCAAGCTTCCAGGTTACTAGTCCAACGCTCTAACCACTAGGCTACCCTGCCGCCCCACCCCTCTGATGTATGGAATGATGTAGCTGTGCTGTGATGATTTCGAATCCTTGCACGCAATCTGTGGCAAGCATGTAGGAGCAGTATAGACCTAGTCTGTTCATTATATACATCTACATCATGTATTGTTACACCATGTAGGACCAGTAGGAGCAGTATAGACCTAGTCTGTTCATTATAGACCTGATGTCTGTTACACCATGTTATATACATCTACATGATGTATTGTTACACCATGTAGGAGCAGTATAGACCTAGTCTGTTCATTATATACATGATGTATTGTTACACCATGTAGGAGCAGTATAGACCTAGTCTGTTCATTATATACATGATGTATTGACATGTAGGAGCAGTAGACCTAGTCTGTTCATTATATACATGATGTATTGTTACACCATGTAGGAGCAGTATAGACCTAGTCTGTTCATTATATACATCTACATGATGTATTGTTACACCACATGATGTATTGTAGGAGCAGTATAGACCTAGTCTGTTAGGAGCAGTATAGACCTAGTCTGTTCCATTATATACATCTACATGATGTAGTTGTTCATTATATACATGATGTATTGTTACACCATGTAGGAGCAGTATAGACCTAGTTCATTATATACATCTACATGATGTATTGTTACACCATGTAGGAGCAGTATAGACCTAGTCATCTACATGATGTATTGTTACACCATGTAGGAGCAGTATAGACCTAGTCTGTTCATGATTATTGTTATACATAGACCTAGTCTGTTCATTATATACATCTACATGATGTATTGTTACACCATGTAGGAGCAGTATAGACCTAGTCTGTTCATTATATACATCTACATGATGTATTGTTACACCATGTAGGAGCAGTATAGACCTAGTATGTTCATTATATACATCTACATGATGTATTGTTACACCATGTAGGAGCAGTATAGACCTAGTCTGTTCATTATATACATTGCATTGTTACACTATGTAGGAGCAGTATAGACCTAGTCTGTTCATTATATACATTGCATTGTTACACTATGTAGGAGCAGTATAGACCTAGTCTGTTCATTATATACATTGCATTGTTACACTATGTAGGAGCAGTATAGACCTAGTCTGTTCATTATATACATTGCATTGTTACACTATGTAGGAGCAGTATAGACCTAGTCTGTTCATTATATACATTGCATTGTTACACTATGTAGGATTGCATTGTTACACTATGTAGGAGCAGTATCCATCCAGCTGCATATTGTGAGATGATCTGTTTGATTATTGATATCCTAAATGCAGATGTGTAGTATAGTAGCCTATGTTTTAAAAACGTGCTCATTAAAAATCTGTTCTGATTAACACATGCTTCTCTTTTGTACGTATCCATATAGTTTTTAAAAATAAAAATACATGAAAAATATAAGTTTTGTCTGAAAATAAAAAATAAAATAAAGATTTTTTTTTACCACGTTCACGTGCCAGTCGGAACTAGGAAACTTGCGTTCAACTAATCAGCAAGTCAGGAATGTTCGAGTGTCCTGGTTCAGCGCATTACCAACTTCAGTCGGTAGTGAATGGTGTGGCCAGTGTGACGTATAATCTAGTGGACGGAACTCTTCCTCAACAACAGCGTGTCGGTTACCTTGGTAACCAACATAGCCGAAACATTGAAGCTCTTAACCTTTTTTTTTTACTGCAAATGGGGTTAAATCAGGGTCACACAGGAGTGATTCATGGTCATCTCAAAACAAATGTACTTTGTCTCACATCTCACAAAAGTCTCACATCTCACATTCATGGTTTATGGGCAACAACAAAAAAAGAAGACACATTTACATTTACATTTAAGTCATTTAGCAGACGCTCTTATCCAGAGCGACTTACAAATTGGCTTACAATTTGGTGCATTCACCTTATGACAATTTGGTGCATTCACCTTATGACAGACACGTTTTTGGGGTTTGTTTATTACACTCTATATACAGAAGACATATAACAAAACTGTTTGACATAGAAACACCAGAGTTTTGTCGGGATGTTTGAATGAGCCTTTATTTACAATGAAATTCTGAAATAACTTTAAATAAATAAATAATTGCAGCATGAATGACTGCAGGAAATGGTTACAGCGCTTTCTGTGCATATCTGCCGCTGTGTTTTAGACGCACTTCTCTCGGATATGGCTGGTTGTCCCATTTAATGTCATATTTATTTTACTAGTTGCTAGTTGGCTTGCTTTGGTAGCCAGACACTAGACTATCAAAGATATTTATAACTAGCAACCCACTGGGCACAGACGTCAATTCAACGTCTATTCCACTTTGGTTCAATTGTAATTTTCATTGAAATTACGTGTAAAGCCGAGACACTCCATTTCGTATGATATGTTACGAATTTCTATTTGTTATGGCTAACATTAGCTAGGCTAGGGGTTGGGGTTAAGGTTGGGGTTAAGCTAACAGGGTTGATTCCTCAGATGGGGCCACAGTGTCTCCTGACCCCTCCTGTCTCAGCCTCCAGTATTTATGCTGCAGTAGTTTGTGTCGGGGGCTAGGGTCAGTTTGTTATATCTGGAGTACTTCTCCTGTCCTATTCGGTGTCCTGTGTGAATTTCAGTGTGCTCTCTCTAATTCTCTCTTTCTCTCTCCCGGAGGACCTGAGCCCTAGGACCATGCCCCAGGACTACCTGACATGATGACTCCTTGCTGTCCCCAGTCCACCTGGCCATGCTGCTGCTCCAATTTAAACTGTTCTGCCTTACTATTATTGGACCATGCTGGTCATTTATGAACATTTGAACATCTTGGCCATGTTCTGTTATAATCTCCACCCGGCACAGCCAGAAGAGGACTGGCCACCCCACATAGCCTGGTTCCTCTCTAGGTTTCTTCCTAGGTTTTGGCCTTTCTAGGGAGTTTTTCCTAGCCACCGTGCTTCTACACCTGCATTGCTTGCTGTTTGGGGTTTTAGGCTGGGTTTCTGTACAGCACTTTGAGATATCAGCTGATGTCCAATTTGTAAGTCGCTCTGGATAAGAGCGTCTGCTAAATGACTTAAATGTAAATGTAAATGTACGAAGGGCTTTATAAATACATTTGATTTATTTGATTCCTAACAGGGTTTATTCATAATGTACAAATCCCTATTCAGCCTCTACATTTGCGTAGAGTAAATTAATATATGTAAGAACTAAGAGAACTGGTTATTTAACCATTATTATTTAACAATTATTTTTTAAACGTTTTCCAGAATATTGTTTTTGTTCAACTGCGTTACCCACTCCAGTCAGCAGATGGCGATGAGTTTTTCAGGTGATGCTTCTAGCGTGACGTATAATGTACGGGACGGGATGTTTTTTCAACAACAACAATTCATCCACCTCGGTAGCGTGCTAGCCAACATAAAACTAAAACATTGATGCCTTTCGGCCATTTTTGTGTACATTAACCTCAGTGTTTTAAACACACTGTCTGCGTATTTACTAATTACTCTATTTAATTTACTATTTACGCTGTTAGCTATCTAGCTAGGTAACATTAGGCAAATGCTAGCTAGCTTTCTAACATCCTCGACCATGAGCTCACTAAGCTACTCCCTCCCTGCTAAAGAAGAGGAGAAAGAAGCCCCCGTGAAAGAGGAGGAGGAAGAGGAGGCTGTTACAGTTAAACAAGAAGTAGAGGGTGAGGCTGTTACAGTTAAAGAGGAAGAATTTACATTGAAAGAGGAAGAAGTGAAAGAAGAGGAAGAATCTTTAAGAGTGAAAGAGGGAATGAAGGAGGGGAGATTACTGTCACATTGGAGGAGACTGGAGATCTGATTAACACCAGTAAGTGCTGTTTTAAAAACAGTGGAACAAACTCTGTAGTTGTTTTAACTATTGAACTAATGTGCAGTGTTAAAGACTGCGGTCAAGTGCTTCGTGCTTCTACACCTGCATTGCTTGCTGTTTGGGGTTTTATGCTGGGTTTCTGTACATCACTTTGAGATATCAGCTGATGTAAGAAGAGCTATATAAATCAATTTGATTTGGTCAAATGAGCCATAATTCGCAAAAGGTGGTCAAGCCACCCATGCATCTGTTTCTGCCTGAAGTGGGTAGACAACACTTTACGGTAGCGCGTGTTTTCTGGGAGGGAAACTGAGTCGGGGGTTCTCTAATGCGCAGATAGAAACGACAGCTACAAATTATTCCAAGCAAACAGTTTCACGTACGCTTATTCAATCTTCCATAATCAAAAAGATACCAAATCGTTTAGTTCATTTTCGCACCTTTTTAGTGCGTTAAGTTGTTTTTAGTCAGTTAAGAACAAAGTGCTATTTTCAATGGCGGCCTAGGAACAGTGGGTTAACTGCCTTGTTCAGTGGCAGAACGACAGATTTTGACCTTGTCTGCTCAGGGATTTGATCTTGCAACCTTTCGGTTACTGGTCCAATGATCTAACAGCCCCACTGTGGGCTACCTGCCGAATTTAACAAAAATGACCTTTGTATCAGGGGTAGAGTGAGTCTGCTTCATCAAGTACTGAGTAAAGGGTCTGAATACTTATGTAAATCAGTTCCAGATTTGCAAAGATGTATACAAACCTGTTTTCGCTTTGTCATTGTGGGGTATTGTGTGTAGAATAAAAATCGGAGTAAAATAAATGTAATCCTTTTTAGAACAAGGCTGTAATGTAACACAATGTGGAAAAAGTCAAGGGGTCTGTATAAAAGAGTGCAAAATATCCAATCAGAAATGATTATTTTCTCTGTTGAACATTGGATGATCTGTGCCAATAGTTGAAGTCTATTTTTATAGTGGACACTCGGGTGTCTTATTGCTCACACGTTCTATTTTCTCTCCATTTGATCCAGTGTTGAGGCTCAGCGGAGTGGATATGTTGTTTCCTACCTTCACCACCTGGGGGCGGTGATACGACTTGGTCTATTAAGACACTCAGTTTAATGCCGGTTAGATTTCTCGTGATCAATTTCATGATCAAACAATGAATACATCTAACAGGGTTCTAGGCTTTATCAGAAAGTTAGACGTTGTTTCTGAATAACCTAAAACATGGGAACCCTCAAGTAATAATGAGAGAGAGAAGGAACAATAGCAAGATATAAAAAAATCACATGAGAAATTTGAACAAACCTTTATAACAAAGCGTTATCAAGACAGAAATTATGCATGCAAGCCCCGCCCCCAATTGGAACCAAAAGACAAAAAAAAACCCACTAATTTAAATATCATAACAGCATTAAGACAAAAATTCAAGTTATGACGAGTATTTTCCAAACTGTTCTAATGAAGTGTTTAAAATCCTAATGTTGCAGCTTTTAAAATGTGAATAATTTTGGAAAGTCTGATTCTATGCTATTTGTCAAACACACATAAAATATATATATATATATATATTCAGAATGACAAATCTCACAAGAAGTGAGATTGAGAAAACAATACCAAGATGGGAAAATTCAATGAGGAGTGAAAGGCAAAGACGTTGTTGGTCTATTAGATAATCAGATAGGGCTACTACACAGCTCATTACTACCACAGATAGGGCTACTACACAGCTCATTACTACCACAGATAACCACATAGGGCTACTACACAGCTCATTACTACCACAGATAGGGATACTACACAGCTCATTACTACCACAGATAACCACATAGGGCTACTACACAGCTCATTACTACCACAGATAGGGATACTACACAGCTCATTACTACCACAGATAACCACATAGGGCTACTACACAGCTCATTACTACCACAGATAACCACATAGGGCTACTACACAGCTCATTACTACCCCAGATAGGGATACTACACAGCTCATTACTACCACAGATAACCACATAGGGCTACTACACAGCTCATTACTACCACAGATAGGGATACTACACAGCTCATTACTACCACAGATAACCACATAGGGCTACTACACAGCTCATTACTACCACAGATAACCACATAGGGCTACTACACAGCTCATTACTACCACAGATAACCACATAGGGATACTACACAGCTCATTACTACCACAGATAACCACATAGGGCTACTACACAGCTCATTACTACCACAGATAACCACATAGGGCTACTACACAGCTCATTACTACCCCAGATAACCACATAGGGCTACTACACAGCTCATTACTACCCCAGATAACCACATAGGGCTACTACACAGGTCATTACTACCCCAGATAACCACATAGGGCTACTACACAGCTCATTACTACCACAGATAACCACATAGGGCTACTACACAGCTCATTACTACCACAGATAACCACATAGGGCTACTACACAGCTCATTACTACCACAGATAGGGATACTACACAGCTCATTACTACCACAGATAACCACATAGGGCTACTACACAGCTCATTACTACCACAGATAACCACATAGGGCTACTACACAGCTCATTACTACCACAGATAGGGCTACTACACAGCTCATTACTACCACAGATAACCACATAGGGCTACTACACAGCTCATTACTACCACAGATAGGGCTACTACACAGCTCATTACTACCACAGATAGGGCTACTACACAGCTCATTACTGTCACAGCTCCACATGAGTTGGAATGGGCAAAACGATTTGGCTCCACTAAATATAGTTTGTCAATGCCATGATTCCTCTCGTCCTTCCTGTAGCAATGCAAGTCATTTTCAGTCAACCTTCAGCTTTTGGAAAAGTAAAAAATTACTCCTACTTATTCAAATTACACCAATATTTTTTTTAATTAGATTTTTTTTGTAATCTGGCCTCAGGTTATTCAATCACATTTATTTCTAAAGCCCTTTTTACATCAGCCGATGTCACAAAATGCTATACAGAAACCCAGCCTAAAACCCCAAACAGCAAGCAATGCAGATGTAGAAGCACGGTGGCTAGAAAAACTCCCTAGAAAGGCCGGAACCTAGGAAGAAACCTAGAGAGGAACCAGTCTCTGAGGGTGGCCAGTCCTCTTCTGGCTGTGCCAGGTGGAGATTATAACACTACATGGCCAAGATGTTCAAACGGTCATAGGTGACCAGCAGGGTCAAATAATAATATTGAGGGATCTGATTTGAATTCAACCTCCTTGCAAGATAGTTGTGGAGGTTTCATTCAGGTCTCTATTTAAATAAACACTCTGTCTTTGGCAGGAGAAAGACCAGACTCGGAGAAACCAGAGACGTCCAAACCAGCAAGACGACACCACTGCTCCCACTGTGGAATGATGTTTAACCAGTTAAGGTGTCTGAAACGACATGAGAGAATACACACAGGGGAGAAGCCTTTCCAATGCTCCCACTGTGGAAAGGGTTTTAACCAGTTAGGGGACCTGAAAACACACGAGAGAATACATACAGGAGAAAAGCCATACCACTGCTCCAAGTGTGAAAAAGGTTTTAACCAGTTAGGAAACTTGAAGCGGCATGAGAGAATACATACAGGAGAAAAGCCGTACCACTGCTCCCACTGTGGAAAGGGTTTTAACCAGTTGTGGGACCTGAAAGGCCACAAGACTTTGCACACAGCGGAGAAGCCTTATCACTGCTCCCTTTGCGGAAAGAGTTTTACCGTGTTAGGGAGCTTGAAAATACATGAGAGAATACACACAGGAGGGAAGCCTTACTACTGCTCCCAGTGTGGAAAGCGATTTACCCAGTTAGGAAGTCTGAAAGAGCATAAGATACTGCATACAAGGGAGAAGCCTTACCCCTGCTCCCTTTGTGTAAAGAGCTTTTCCTCATCAGGGTGCCTGAAAAGACATGAGAGGACACACACAGGCGATAAACCTTTCCAATGCTTCCAGTGTGGAAAGAGTTTTTCCTTGTTAACGAGCCTGAAAAGACATGAGAGAACACACACAGGAAATAAGACTCATCACTGCCCCCAGTGTGGAAAGAGTTTTAACCTTAAAGAATACCTGAAAGTGCATGAGAGAATACACACAGGGGAGAAGCTAGAGAAGCATTTCCACTGCTCCCAGTGTGGAAAGAGTTTTTTCTTGTTAGCGAGCCTGAAAAGACATGAGAGGACACACACAGCATTGCTCCCAGTGTGGAAAGAGTTTTAAGCTGAAAGGACAACTGAACAGGCATGAGAGAATACACACAGGGGAGAAGCCATACCACTGCTCCCAATGTGAAAAGAGTTTTGCCTGGTTAGGGGACCTGAGAAGACATGAGAGGACGCACATGGGGGAAAAGCCTCATCACTGCTCCCAGTGTGGAAAGAGTTTTACCCAGTTAAGACACATGAAAAGACATGAGATAATACACACAGGAGATACAAATGTAGGCTGAGCAGTGGGACATAGGACAGATGTAGGCTGCTGAACAGTAGGACATAGGACAGATATAGACTGAACAGTGGAACAGAGGACAGATGAAGGCCCAATTAATGATGGGTCAGTAGTTCCCAGACACTCGGAATGTGTCTTGACTTTCCAGTGTTTCCCTCCTGCATGTATTGTAAAGGATTGTGTTTGTGGATGTGTTTTCTGGGTGAGGGTTTGGTTTGTGCCCTCTAGTGCACAGTTGATTCAAATAACCAACTCATCATCAAGCTTTTCTTATTTGAATGGGCTGTGTAGTGTTAGAGGACCTGAAAGAATACAGAGGTTTTGTTCTGACTTCTCTCTTTTTCTTTAAGTTGTTCAAATGTTTCACTGACCTTCACATCTTAAAAGTAATGATGGACTATCATTGAGCTGTCTTCTGTATATCACATCTTAAAGTAATGATGGACTATGATTTAGCTGTCTTCTGTATATCACATCTTAAAGTAATGATGGACTATGATTTAGCTGTCTTCTGTATATCACATCTTAAAGTAATGATGGACTATGATTTAGCTGTCTTCTGTATATCACATCTTAAAGTAATGATGGACTCATCATTTAGCTCTTCTGTATATCACATCTTAAAGTAATGATGGACTCATCATTTAGCTCTCTTCTGTATACCCCCCCCCCCCTACCTTGTCACAATACAACGGATTGGCTCAAACGCAGTAAGAAGGAAATACATTCCACAAATTAACTTTTAACAAGGCACACCTGTTAATTGAAATACATTCCAGGTGACATCCTCATGAAGCTGGTTGAGAGAATGCCAAGAGTGTGCGAAGCTGTCATCAAGACAAAGGGTGGTTACTTTGAAGAATTTCAAATATAAAAAATATTTTATAATAAATAATAATAATAATAATAATAATATAATAATATATAATAACTATCACATTACATAAGTATTCAGACCCTATACTCAGTACTTTGTTGAAGCACCTTTGGCTGCAATTACAGCCTTGAGTCTTGAGTATGATGCTACAAGCTTGGCACTCCTGTATTTGGGGGGGGGGGGGGGGGTGGGGTTCTCTCTCTCACCCTAATATAATAATATAATATATGCCATTTAGCAGACGCTTTTATCCAAAGCGACTTACAGTCATGTGTGCATACATTCTACGTATGGGTGGTCCCGGGGATCGAACCCACTACCCTGGCGTTACAAGCGCCATGCTCTACCAACTGAGCTACAGAAGGACCACATTTTGATTTGTTTCGCACTTTCTTGGCTACTAAATGATTTCATATGTGTTATTTCATAGTTTTCATGTGTTCTCTTTTATTCTACAATGTATAAAGTAGTAAAAATCAATAAAAACCCTTGAATGAGTAGGTGTGTCCAAACGTTGACTGGTATATATGTATGTATGTATGATTATTTATAAGTGTATGTACAGTTGAAGTCGGAAGTTTACATACACTTAGGTTGGAGTCATTAAAACTAGTTTTTCATCCACTCCACAAATTTCTTGTTAACAAACTATAGTTTTGGGAAGTCGGTTAGAAGATCTACTGTGTGCATGACACAGGTATTTTTCCAGCAATTGTTTACAGACAGTTTATTTCACTTATAATTCATAATATCTTTAGAAGCTTCTGATAGGCTAATTGACATAATTTGAGTCAATTGGAGGTGTACCTGTGGATGTATTTCAAGGTCTACCTTCAAACTCAGTACCTCTTTGCTTGACATAATGGGAAAATCAACAACAAAAAAATCAGCCAAGACCTCAGAAAGAAAATGGTAGACCTCCACAAGTCTGGTTCGTCCTTGGGAGCAATTTACAAACGCCCTAAGGTACCACGTTCATCACGACAAACAATAGTACGCAAGTATAAACACCATGGGAACACGCAGCCGTCATACCGCTCAGGAAGGAGACACGTTCTGTCTCCTAGAGATGAACGTACTTTGGTGCGAAAAGTGCAAATCAATCCCAGAACAACAGCAAAGGACATTGTGAAGATGCTGGAGTTAACAGGTACAAAAGTATCTATATCCACAGTAAAACAAGTCCTATATCGACATAATCTGAAAGACCGCTCAGGACGGAAGATGCTACTGCTCCAGAACCGCCATAAAAAAGACAAGACTACGGTTTGCAACTCCACATGGGGACAAACCTGCTTTTTGGAAAAATGTGCTCTGGTCTGATGACACACAAATAGAACTGTTTAGCCATATTGACCATCATTATGTTTGGAGGAAAAGGGGGAGGCTTGCAAGCCTAAGAATAAAATCCCAACCGTGAAGCATGGGGATGGCAGCATCATGTTGTGGGGGTGCTTTGCTGCAGGAGGGACTGGTGCACTTCACAAAATAAAGGGCATCATGAGGGAGGGAAATTATGTGGGATATATTGAAGCAACATCTCAAGACATCACAGGAAGTTAAAGCTTGGTCGCAAATGGGTCTTCCAAATGGACAATGACCCCAAGGATACTTCCAAAGTTGTGGCAAAATGGCTTAAGGACAACAAAGTCAAGGTATTGGAGTGGCCATCACAAAGCCCTGACCTCAATCCTGTCGTGTCTTTGGCTATGCCGGATTAAGTGATATGACATGCTATTCTATAAAATCATTTCTCCGTAATTACTATTACCTGATTGAGGTAATCATGTAAATGTAATTATCTAGAGAGTCGGGGCACCACAAAATAATATTTATAGAGCAGTTATCTTCCGAATAAACTCTTAAAGACCTAGTAATATTTTACATCAATAGCAGTCAATATCAATCGTCACCTTAATTCAGTTTCATTTGAAAGTTGTAAATTCTTAGTAAATCCCTGGCTAACAATTTGAATCAGCAATACAAAATTGGGTTTAATTATTTATTTACTAAATACCTAACTCATCACACAGAATTACACATATGCATAATTAAATCATAACTTGATTACAAATTACGTCATAAAGGAAAATGTCCCTAGCGGGCGGTACAGATATGACAGCTTGTAACAAAGGAAAAGGGGCTGGGTTGAGTGAAGGAGCGGGAAGACTGAGAAACAAAGGTGAAGCTGTGCTATCGTAAATACAGTATCTTATGCATTCTAACTTACCGTCCATTTGGAAAAGGAAAATGCAATAAATATTTACTCTGAGCTGGTGGTAGATGGAAGGCCGTGTTGCCCAACCGAGTCCTCTGAAGAATGTCTCTGGTGGTCAATTGGATACGTTGTAGTAACGTTGTTGTGTGGTAGACGGGATACTCTGTCTGTTCCTTCCTAACCTGCGTTTGTAGCTGCGGTTGCTAACTCAACGGCTAGGAGGTATCACTTCTGTAGTGAATAAGAGTTCAAATGTTGGCTTCGTTCTGTAGTTATAATCTGAACCATTCTGATGTTGGACCGTTGTCCTACATCCCCGGAACCGGAAGTTCTATTGTCGTAAAGGGCTTATATAGGAAGGGAGAGAACGGTGTGTTTGAATAGTTTTAGAGCCCATGTCCCTTCACAGGGTCTGAATGGGTCTGAGCCACTGATTGAGCAACTCCATCTTATGAAAACACACATCTCACATTTTAGAAGCTAAAATCCCATTTCATCCCATCACAGGTCCTGGAGTGGCCTAGCCAGTCTTCAGATCTAAACCCCATAGAAAATCTTTGACGGGAGTTGAAAGTCCGTGTTGCCCAGCCCAGCAACAGCCCCAAAACATCACTGCTCTAGAGGAGATCTGCATGGAGGAATGGGCCAAAATACCAGCAACAGTGTGTGAAAGTCTTCACAAGGTTTATAGGAAACGTTTGACCTCTGTCATTGCCAACAAAGGGTATATAACAAAGTATTGAGATCAACTTTTGTTATTGACCAAATACTTATTTTCCACCATAATTTGCAAATAAATTCGTTAAAAATCCTACAATGTGATTTTCTGGATTTTCTTTTCTAATTTTGTCTGTCATAGTTGAAGTGTACCTATGATGGAAATTACAGGCCTCTCATCTTTTTAAGTGGGAGAACTTGCACAATTGGTGGCTGACTAAATACTTTTTTGCCCCACTGTATGTCCAACAATAATGTATGTTGATGATAATAATGACACACACCTTACTATTGTCACTAATTGCACTTGTTTGTCTACATAACCTGGTTCAAGTATTCATGACATTATGACATCACCCTGAGGGAGGTACAGTGATGCTGAAACCATTGGTAAATACCCGTTCAATTGCTGGGAGTTTATATATATGGAGTGTGTTATATATATGGAGTGTGTTATATATATGGAGTGTGTTATATATATGGAGTGTGTTATATATATGGAGTGTGTTATATATATGGAGTGTGTTATATATATGGAGTGTGTTATATATATGGAGTGTGTTATATATATGGAGTGTGTTATATATATGGAGTGTGTTATATATATGGAGTGTGCGACTTTATTTTGATCGTTTGAAGTCTTGATCAATGAACACATTATCCGTGGCCACGAAGGCTTGAATCTGGAACTGACGGATGTCCTAGACAGTGACTGGGTAGCCGGGGTGAAAAAGCAGGGTCTCTCCTTGTCCTGGCGAGCCCTGGCAGATTTCCCGTCAGCTCTGGGCATGTAGCACGGAGATGGCCAAGACCTACGCAGTAGAGGCAGCAGCCTTTGCGCATGCGCCTGTCACGTTCCTGTGGGTTCAGGCGTGTGCGTCACAGCTGCATGGGCTCCGTAATGTCGGAAGGCTTGGGGTGCTCAGTGGTTAAGGGTGTCGCAGTGGTTAAGGGTGCTGTACTGCACCGCCAGCTGTGCCACCAGAGACTCTGGGTTCGCGCCCAGGCTCTGTCGTAACCGGCCGCAACCAGGAGATCCGTGGGGCGACGCACAATTGGCATAGCGTCGTCCGGGTTAGGGAGGGTTTGGTCTGTAGGTATATCCTTGTCTCATCGCGCACCAGCGACTCCTGTGGCGGGCCGGTGCGCAATGCACGCTAACCAAGGTTGCCAGGTGCACGGTGTTTCCTCCAACACATTGGCTTCTGGGTTGGGTGCGCACTGTGTTAAGAAGCAGTGCGGCTTGGTTGGGTTGTGTATCGGAGGACGCATGACTTTCAACCTTCATCTCTCCCGAGCCTGTACGGATGAGACAAGATCGTAGCTACTAACAATTGGATATCACAAAATTGGGGAGAAAAAGGAGGTAAAAATTTAAAAATAAATAAAAAAGATTTTTTTTTTTTAAACCCTGTCTCACACATTCTCGAAGGCGGTTGTCGATCCAGATTTCCATCGTTATCAGGGGCTTGAGGTCATCTCCCAGTTCCCGAGAGGCCAGTTCATCCTTCATGGAGTTAAATAGACCCTGTTGCTAAAATTAAATTGTACTACACCAGCTCCGATGCTGGACTTATGTGGCAGGGCTTGCATACTATTACAGACTACAAAGGGAAGCACAGCCACGTGCTGCCCAGAGACACGAGCCTACCAGACGAGCTAAATCACTTCTATGCTCGCTTCGAGGCAAGCAACACTGAGGCATGTATGAGAGCTATTTCAGGCAACTGTGTGATCACGCTCTCCGTAGCCGATGTGAGTAATACCTTAAAGAGGTCAACATTCACAAGGCCGCAGGGCCAGACGGACTACAAGGACGTGTGCTCCAGGCATGCGGTGACCAACTGGCAGGTGTCTTCACTGACATTTTCAACATGTCCCTGATTGAGTCTGTAATACCAACATGTTTCAAGCACACCACCATAGTCTCTGTGCCCAAGAACACTAAGGCAACCTGCCTAAATGACTACAGACCCGTAGCACTCACGTACGTAGCCATGAAGTGCTTTGAAAGGCTGGTAACGGCTCATATCATCACCATTATCGAAGAAACCCTAGACCCACTCAAATTTGCATACCGCCCAAAGAGATCCACAGATGATGCTATCTTTATTGCACTCCACACTGCCCTTTCCCACCTGGACAAAAGGAACACCTACGTGAGAATGCTATTCATTGACTACAGCTCAGCGTTCAACACCATAGTGCCCTCAAAGCTCATCTTTAAGCTTAGGAACCTGGGACTAAACATCTCCCTCTGCAACTGGATCCTGGACTTCTTGATGAGCCGCCCCCAGGTGGTAAGAGTAAGTAACAACACATCTGCCACGCTGATCCTCATCACGGGGAGCCCCTCAGGGGTGCATGCTCAGCCCTCTCCTGTACTCCCTGTTCACTCATGACTGCATAACCAGACACGACTCCAACGCCATCATTGAACAGTGTCATCAGGCCTGATCACTGACAACAACAACAAAGCCTACAGGGAGGAGGTCAGAGACCAGGGACTTTTTTGTACTTTACAAGTATTTTTCTTAACTGCATTGTTGGTTAAGGGCTTGTGGCCAGGCACGACTCCAAAACCATCATTAAGTTTGCAGACGACAAAACAGTGGTAAGCCTGATCACCGACAACGATGAGACAGCCTATAGGGAGGAGGTCAGAGACCTGGCTGGGTGGTGCCAGAATAACAACAGATCCCTCAGCGTAACCAAGACTAAGGAGATGATTGTGGACTACAGGAAAAGGAGGACCGAGCACGCCCCCATTCTCATCGCCGGGGCTGTACAACAAAACCTATTCCCCCTCAGGAGACTAAAAAAATTTGGCATGGGTCCTCAGATCCTCAAAAGGTTCTACAGCTGCAACATCGAGAGTATCCTGACTGGCTGCATCACTGCCTGGTACGGCAACTGCTTGGCCTCCGACTGCAAAGCGCGACAGAGGGTAGTGCGAATGGCCCAGTAAATCACTGGGACCAAGCTGCCTGCCATCCAGGACTTCTACACCAGGCGGTGTCAGAGGAAGGCCAAAAAATTGTCAAAGACCCCAGACACCCCAGTCATAGACTGTTCTCTCTACTACCGCGTGGCAAACAACCATTATGATGGTTGACCATGACAGGGTTTATTAATGACAGGGTTGATTAATGACAGGGTTTATTAATGACAGGGTTTATTAATGACAGGGTTTATTAATGACAGGGTTGATTAATGACAGGGTTGATTCATGACAGGGTTGATCATGACAGGGTTGATAATGACAGGGTTGATTAATGACAGGGTTGATTAATGACAGGGTTGATTAATGACAGGGTTGATTAATGACAGGATTGATTATGACAGGGTTTATTAATGACAGGGTTTATTAATGACAGGGTTGATTCATGACAGGGTTGATTAATGACAGGGTTGATTAATGACAGGGTTTATTAATGACAGGGTTGATAATGACAGGGTTGATCATGACAGTGTTTATTAATGACAGGGTTTATTAATGACAGGGTTGATTCATGACAGGGTTTATTAATGACAGGGTTTATTAATGACAGGGTTTATTAATGACAGGGTTGATTAATGACAGGGTTTATTAATGACAGGGTTGATAATGACAGGGTTGATCATGACAGTGTTTATTAATGACAGGGTTTATTAATGACAGGGTTTATTAATGACAGGGTTGATTAATGACAGGGTTTATTAATGACAGGGTTGATAATGACAGGGTTGATCATGACAGTGTTTATTAATGACAGGGTTTATTAATGACAGGGTTTATTAATGACAGGGTTGATTAATGACAGGGTTTATTAATGACAGGGTTGATAATGACAGGGTTGATCATGACAGTGTTTATTAATGACAGGGTTTATTAATGACAGGGTTTATTAATGACAGGGTTTATTAATGACAGGGTTTATTAATGACAGGGTTGATTCATGACAGGGTTTATTAATGACAGGGTTTATTAATGACAGGGTTGATTAATGACAGGGTTTATTAATGACAGGGTTTATTAATGACAGGGTTGATTCATGACAGGGTTTATTAATGACAGGGTTTATTAATGACAGGGTTGATTCATGACAGGGTTTATTAATGACAGGGTTTATTAATGACAGGGTTTATTAATGACAGGGTTGATTCATGACAGGGTTTATTAATGACAGGGTTGATTCATGACAGGGTTGATCATGACAGGGTTGATTCATGACAGGGTTGATAATGACAGGGTTGATTCATGACAGGGTTTACTATGACAGGGTTTATCATAATGTACAAATCTCTATTCAGCTTCTATATCTGCGTAAAGGAAATTGTTATCTGTAAGAAGTAAGAGAACTGGTTATTTAACAATTATTTGTTTACTTTGTTTTCCAGAATGTTTTTGTTCAACTGTGTTACCCACTCCAGTCAGCAGGTGGCGATGAGTTTTTCAGGTGTTGCTTCTTGCGTGACGTATAATGTACGGGACGGGATGTTTTTTTCACCAACAACAATTCATCTACCTCGGTAGCGTGCTAGCCAACATAAAACCACAACATTTAAGCTCTTTAGGCAAGGTATATTAACCTCAGTGTTTTAAACACACCGTCAGAGTAACGTTAACTAGTAAATAGGCCATTTAATTTACTATTTACGTTATTAGCTATCTGGCTAAGTAACACTCGGCTAATGCTAACTAGCTTACTTGCTAACATCCTCGACCATGAGCTCACCAAGCTACACCCTCCCTGCTAAAGAAGAGGAGAAAGAAGCCCCCGTGAAAGAGGAGGAGGAAGAGGAGGCTGTTACAGTTAAACAAGAAGTAGAGGATGAGGCTGTTACAGTTAAACAAGAAGAATTTACATTGAAAGAAGAGGAAGAATATTTAAGAGTGAAAGAGGAGGATGCAGTTTGTGGAATGAAGGAGGATGAGGGGGAGATTACTGTCACGTTGGAGGAGGAAGGGAAGACTGGAGATCTGATTAACACCAGTAAGTACTATTTTAGAAACACTGTGTTTCTATCCGACTGTTTCTGTCAGAGTTTTTCTGACTCTGTAGTTGTTGAACTGTCTTACTAATGTGTCGTGTTAAAGACATCCGACATTCGCAAAAACGCTGTCAAGCCACCCACTCTTCTGTTTCCGACTGCATTTTCTTACACCGAGATCATTCCGAAAGTTGTTATTGCATTTTGGGGACACCAAAAGTACATTTTCCAATGCGAATACACAAGGCTTTATGGTACCGCGTGTTTTCTGATGGGGGAGACTGAGGCGGATGCTCTTTAAACATCTCGATCAGCATCATCTGCAAAACAAGTTTTTCAGGGATCTTTTTATTTCAGCTCCTGAAAGGTTTTAAGTATATTTATAAAATACCTGGGACATTTGTCAAGTCTTGTTCCAGCCCATATGTGTCATCTACCTACGTTATATAGGTATGTAGGGTCATCTACCTACGTTATATAGGTATGTAGGTCATCTACCTACGTTATATAGGTATGTAGGTCATCTACCTACGTTATATAGGTATGTAGGTCATCTACCTACGTTATATAGGTATGTAGGGTCATCTACCTACGTTATATAGGTATGTAGGTCATCTACCTACGTTATATAGGTATGTAGGTCATCTACCTACGTTATGTAGGTCATCTACCTACATTATATAGGTATGTAGGTCATCTACCTACGTTATATAGGTCATCTACCTACGTTATATAGGTCATCTACCTACGTTATACAGGTATGTAGGGTCATCTACCTACGTTATATAGGTATGTAGGTCATCTACCTACGTTATATAGGTATGTAGGGTATACGTTATATAGGTATGTAGGTCATCATAGGTATGTAGGTCATCTACCTACGTTATATAGGTATTAGGTCATCTACCTACGTTTATAGGTATGTAGGTCATCTACCTATGTTATATAGGTATGTAGGTCATCTACCTACGTTATATAGGTATGTAGGTCATCTACCTACGTTATATAGGTATGTAGGTCATCTACCTACGTTATATGGGTATGTAGGTCATCTACCTACGTTATATGGGTATGTAGGTCATCTACCTACGTTATGTAGGTCATCTACCTACGTTATATAGGTATGTAGGTCATCTACCTACGTTATGTAGGTCATCTACCTACGTTATGTAGGTCATCTACCTACGTTATGTAGGTATGTAGGTCATCTACCTACGTTATGTAGGTATGTAGGTCATCTACCTACGTTATATAGGTATGTAGGTCATCTACCTACGTTATATAGGTATGTAGGTCATCTACCTACGTTATATAGGTATGTAGGTCATCTACCTACGTTATGTAGGTCATCTACCTACGTTATATAGGTATGTAGGTCATCTACCTACGTTATATAGGTATGTAGATCATCTACCTACGTTATGTAGGTCATCTACCTACGTTATATAGGTATGTAGGTCATCTACCTACGTTATGTAGGTCATCTACCTACGTTATATAGGTATGTAGGTCATCTACCTACGTTATATAGGTATGTAGGTCATCTACCTACGTTATATAGGTATGTAGGTCATCTACCTACGTTATATAGGTATGTAGGTCATCTACCTACGTTATATAGGTCATCTACCTACGTTATATAGGTATGTAGGGTTATGTAGGTCATCTACCTACGTTATATAGGTATGTAGGTCATCTACCTACGTTATATAGGTATGTAGGTCATCTACCTACGTTATATAGGTATGTAGGTCATCTACCTGCGTTATATAGGCATGTAGGTCATCTACCTACGTTATATAGGTATGTAGGTCATCTACCTACGTTATGTAGGTCATCTACCTACGTTATATAGGTATGTAGGTCATCTACCTACGTTATGTAGGTCATCTACCTACGTTATATAGGTATGTAGGTCATCTACCTACGTTATGTAGGTCATCTACCTACGTTATGTAGGTCATCTACCTACGTTATATAGGTATGTAGGTCATCTACCTACGTTATGTAGGTCATCTACCTACGTTATGTAGGTCATCTACCTACGTTATATAGGTATGTAGGTCATCTACCTACGTTATGTAGGTTATACGGTATGTAGGTCATCTACCTACGTTATATAGGTATGTAGGTCATCTACCTACGTTATGTAGGTATGTAGGTCATCTACCTACGTTATATAGGTTATGTAGGTCAGGTCATCTACCTACGTTATGTAGGTATGTAGGTCATCTACCTACGTTATGTAGGTATGTAGGTCATCTACCTACGTTATGTAGGTATGTAGGTCATCTACCTACGTTATTAGGTATGTAGGGTATAGGTATGTAGGTCATCTACCTCGTTATGTAGGTATGTAGGTCATCTACCTACGTTATGTAGGTATAGGTCATCTACCTACGTTATGTATGGGTCATCTACCTACGTTATTAGGTATAGGGTATGTATGTAGGTCATCTACCTACGTTATGTAGGTATGTAGGGTCATCTACCTACGTTATATAGGTATGTAGGGTCATCTACCTACGTTATATAGGTATGTAGGGTCATCTACCTACGTTATGTAGGTCATCTACCTACGTTATATAGGTATGTAGGTCATCTACCTACGTTATATAGGTATGTAGGTCATCTACGTTATATAGGAATGGCACGTCAGCTTTGACATCGTTTTTGCACATCTGTGTTAAACTAGACATCCGATCGATGCCGATGTTGGCATTTTTAGTTAATATTGGCCGATTCTTTTGATATTCTTACCGATATATCGTGCTTCCCGAATTAATATGAAAGTTTAAGATTGAATACATTTACGTTAAAATGTGCATTTCAGAATGTAGACATACTGGACGTTATAAGGATCATAATGACGAGATGTTGGCTGTATCGTTCATGGATCACAGGGTCTTACAGGGGGGGGGCATATTTTGGCCTAAAATGACCCACTTTCATCATGATGTTGTCAGAAAGGGGTTTGTGATACAAATGTAAAACATATTTCCACCCCATTTTAAGTTTCTATGTGAGAATTGGCAGAGATTCCACACACATTTTCCGAACCATGATGGTGTGGAATCACCGTGCACTGCCAATCCACTCCTTCTCTGTATGAGGTCAGGACCTTTCCGATGCTCTGGTTCAGGTATCCCGGGGTCCCGGTGCTCGTTCAGGTAACCCTGGGTCCTGGTGGTCAGGTAACCGGTGCTCGTTCAGGTAACCCTGGGTCCTGGTGCTCGTTCAGGTAACCCTGGGTCCTGGTCAGGTAACCCAGGGTCCTGGTTCAGGTAACCCTGGGTCCTGGTGCTCAGGTAACCCTGGGTCCTGGTGCTCGTTCAGGTAACCCTGGATCCTGGTGCTCGTTCAGGTAACCTTGGGTCCTGGTGCTCGTTCAGGTAACCCTGGGTCCTGGTGCTCGTTCCGGTAACCCTGGGGCCTGGTGCTCATTCAGGTAACCCTGGGGCCTGGTGCTCGTTCAGGTAACCCTGGGGCCTGGTGCTCGTTCAGGTAACCCTGGGGCCTGGTGCTCGTTCAGGTAACCCGGGGTCCCGGTGCACAGAAACTCATATTTTAAAAAAAAACACTCTTTGCCTACTCCATAATGTTTCATCATTAGATGCTACAGTCCTCCTTTAAGACTCTATAATGTTTCATCATTAGATGCTACAGTCCTCCTTTAAGACTCCATAATGTTTAAACTGTAGATGCTACAGTCCTCCTTTAAGACTCCATAATGTTTCATCATTAGATGCTACAGTCCTCCTTTAAGACTCTATAATGTTTCATGATTAGATGCTACAGTCCTCCTTTAAGACTCCATAATGTTTAAATCATTAGATGCTACAGTCCTCCTTTAAGACTCCATAATGTTTCATCATTAGATGCTACAGTCCTCCTTTAAGAATCCATAATGTTTCATCATTAGATGCTACAGTCCTCCTTTAAGACTCCATGATGTTTCATCATTAGATGCTACAGTCCTCCTTTAAGACTCCATAATATTTAAGCTGTAGATGCAGGGCTCCGGGCAGCCGAGCGGAAATGGAGGAAAACTCGCCTCCCTGCGGACCTGGCATCCTTTCACTCCCTCCTCTCTACATTTTCCTCCTCTGTCTCTGCTGCTAAAGCCACTTTCTACCACTCTAAATTCCAAGCATCTGCCTCTAACCCTAGGAAGCTCTTTGCCACCTTCTCCTCCCTCCTGAATCCCCCCTCCTCCCTCTCTGCAGATGACTTCGTCAACCATTTTGAAAAGAAGGTCGACGACATCCGATCCTCGTTTGCTAAGTCAAACGACACCGCTGGTTCTGCTCACACTGCCCTACCCTGTGCTCTGACCTCTTTCTCCCCTCTCTCCAGATGAAATCTTGCGTCTTGTGACGGCCGGCCGCCCAACAACCTGCCCGCTTGACCCTATCCCCTCCTCTCTTCTCCAGACCATTTCCGGAGACCTTCTTTCTCCCTTACCTCACCCTGCTCATCAACTCATCCCTGACCGCTGGCTACGTCCCTTCCGTCTTCAAGAGAGCGAGAGTTGCACCCCTTCTGAAAAAACCTACACTCGATCCCTCCGATGTCAACAACTACAGACCAGTATCCCTTCTTTCTTTTCTCTCCAAAACTCTTGAACGTGCCGTCCTTGGCCAGCTCTCCCGCTATCTCTCTCTGAATGACCTTCTTGATCCAAATCAGTCAGGTTTCAAGACTAGTCATTCAACTGAGACTGCTCTCCTCTGTATCACGGAGGCGCTCCGCACTGCTAAAGCTAACTCTCTCTCCTCTGCTCTCATCCTTCTAGACCTATCGGCTGCCTTCGATACTGTGAACCATCAGATCCTCCTCTCCACCCTCTCCGAGTTGGGCATCTCCGGCGCGGCCCACGCTTGGATTGCGTCCTACCTGACAGGTCGCTCCTACCAGGTGGCGTGGCGAGAATCTGTCTCCTCACCACGCGCTCTCACCACTGGTGTCCCCCAGGGCTCTGTTCTAGGCCCTCTCCTATTCTCGCTATACACCAAGTCACTTGGCTCTGTCATAACCTCACATGGTCTCTCCTATCATTGCTATGCAGACGACACACAATTAATCTTCTCCTTTCCCCCTTCTGATGACCAGGTGGCGAATCGCATCTCTGCATGTCTGGCAGACATATCAGTGTGGATGACGGATCACCACCTCAAGCTGAACCTCGGCAAGACGGAGCTGCTCTTCCTCCCGGGGAAGGACTGCCCGTTCCATGATCTCGCCATCACGGTTGACAACTCCATTGTGTCCTCCTCCCAGAGCGCTAAGAACCTTGGCGTGATCCTGGACAACACCCTGTCGTTCTCAACTAACATCAAGGCGGTGGCCCGTTCCTGTAGGTTCATGCTCTACAACATCCGCAGAGTACGACCCTGCCTCACACAGGAAGCGGCGCAGGTCCTAATCCAGGCACTTGTCATCTCCCGTCTGGATTACTGCAACTCGCTGTTGGCTGGGCTCCCTGCCTGTGCCATTAAACCCCTACAACTCATCCAGAACGCCGCAGCCCGTCTGGTGTTCAACCTTCCCATGTTCTCTCACGTCCCTCCGCTCTCTCCACTGGCTTCCAGTTGAAGCTCGCATCCGCTACAAGACCATGGTGCTTGCCTACGGAGCTGTGAGGGGAACGGCACCTCAGTACCTCCAGGCTCTGATCAGGCCCTACACCCAAACAAGGGCACTGCGTTCATCCACCTCTGGCCTGCTCGCCTCCCTACCACTGAGGAAGTACAGTTCCCGCTCAGCCCAGTCAAAACTGTTCGCTGCTCTGGCCCCCCAATGGTGGAACAAACTCCCTCACGACGCCAGGACAGCAGAGTCAATCACCACCTTCCGGAGACACCTGAAACCCCACCTCTTTAAGGAATACCTAGGATAGGATAAGTAATCCCTCTCACCTCCCCCCCCCTTTAAGATTTAGATGCACTACTGTAAAGTGACTGTTCCACTGGATGTCATAAGGTGAATGCACCAATCTGTAAGTCGCTCTGGATAAGAGCGTCTGCTAAATGACTTAAATGTAAAATGTAAATGTAATGCTGCAAATCAAAAACTCTAAGATGAGAATTGGTGTCATTATACACCTGCTTTACATTTCTTACATGTATTTATTCATATTGAAACATATCAACATTAATATTGAAATAATACATTTTTATTTGGCTTAATTTTTCAATCTATTTTTGAGCGTAATATACTCCATGGACATATCAAAGATAAGATTGAGAGTTGAATCTGCTACTTGTAGAGATATACGATCCATTTGGGAAGCCACTATATGATCCATTTGGGAAGCCACTATATGATCCATTTGGGAAGCCACTATATGATCCATTTGGGAAGCCACTATACGATCCATTTGGGAAGCCACTATATGATCCATTTGGGAAGCCACTATATGATCCATTTGGGAAGCCACTATATGATCCATTTGGGAAGCCACTATATGATCCATTTGGGAAGCCACCATATGATCCATTTGGGAAGCTACTATATGATCCATTTGGGAAGCCACTATATGATCCATTTGGGAAGCTACTATATGATCCATTTGGGAAGCTACTATATGATCCATTTGGGAAGCCACTATATGATCCATTTGGGAAGCCACCACATTATCCATTTGGGAAGCCACTATATGATCCATTTGGGAAGCCACTATATGATCCATTTGGGAAGCTACCATATGATCCATTTGGGAAGCCACTATATGATCCATTTGGGAAGCCACTATATGATCCATTTGGGAAGCTACTATATGATCCATTTGGGAAGCCACTATATGATCCATTTGGGAAGCCACTATATGAGCCTTACCAACATCATGAATGTAAAAAACTGTATTGAAAAAGCTTGCCCTCTGCTGGAGATTTGCAGGTCAAAGAAGGGCTGTGATTGGTTACATTTCCTACTATGCCAATTGGTCCATCACATTACAACTAGTAGAGATCCTGCTCTGAAACTCTGTCTAAAATGCTCCATCACATTAAAACTGATAGAGATCCTGCTCTGAAACTCTGTCTAAAATGGTCCATCACATTAAAACTAGTAGAGATCCTGCTCTGAAACTCTGTCTAAAATGGTCCATCACATTAAAACTAGTAGAGATCCTACTCTGAAACTCTGTCTAAAATGGTCCATCACATTAAAACTAGTAGAGATCCTGCTCTGAAACTCTGTCTAGAATGGTCCATCACATTAAAACTAGTAGAGATCCTGCTCTGAAACTCTGATGCTCAACCCACCACCACCAATGTTGTTAAAATCTCTGTCTGATAAATTGTATGAGTATGGAAGTGTTTTGTCTCTGTCTGATAAATTGTATGAGTATGGAAGTGGTTTGTCTCTGTCTGATAAATTGTATGAGTATGGAAGTGTTTTGACTCAGTCTCTGATAAATTGTATGAGTGTGGAAGTGTTTTGTCTCTGTCTGATAAATTGTATGAGTATGGAAGTGTTTTGACTCTGTCTGATAAATTGTATGAGTATGGAAGTGTTTTGTCTCTGTCTGATAAATTGTATGAGTATGGAAGTGTTTTGACTCAGTCTCTGATAAATTGTATGAGTGTGGAAGTGTTTTGTCTGTCTGATAAATTGTATGAGTATGGAAGGGTTTTGTCTCTGTCTGATAAATTGTATGAGTATGGAAGTGTTTTGTCTCTGTCTCTGATAAATTGTATGAGTATGGAAGTGTTTTGTCTCTGTCTTTGATAACTTGTATGAGTATGGAAGTGTTTTGACTCAGTCTCTGATAAATTGTATGAGTGTGGAAGTGTTTTGTCTCTGTCTGATAAATTGTATGAGTAAGGAAGTGTTTTGTCTCTGTCTGATAAATTGTATGAGTGTGGAAGTGTTTTGTCTCTGTCTGATAAATTGTATGAGTATGGAAGTGGTTTGTCTCTGTCTGATAAATTGTATGAGTATGGAAGTGTTTTGACTCAGTCTCTGATAAATTGTATGAGTGTGGAAGTGTTTTGTCTCTGTCTGATAAATTGTATGAGTATGGAAGTGTTTTGACTCTGTCTGATAAATTGTATGAGTATGGAAGTGTTTTGTCTCTGTCTGATAAATTGTATGAGTATGGAAGTGTTTTGACTCAGTCTCTGATAAATTGTATGAGTGTGGAAGTGTTTTGTCTGTCTGATAAATTGTATGAGTATGGAAGGGTTTTGTCTCTGTCTGATAAATTGTATGAGTATGGAAGTGTTTTGTCTCTGTCTCTGATAAATTGTATGAGTATGGAAGTGTTTTGTCTCTGTCTTTGATAACTTGTATGAGTATGGAAGTGTTTTGACTCAATCTGATAAATTGTATGAGTGTGGAAGTGTTTTGTCTCTGTCTGATAAATTGTATGAGTAAGGAAGTGTTTTGTCTCTGTCTGATAAATTGTATGAGTGTGGAAGTGTTTTGTCTCTGTCTGATAAATTGTATGAGTGTGGAAGTGTTTTGTCTCTGTCTGATAAATTGTATGAGTGTGGAAGTGTTTTGTCTCTGTCTGATAAATTGTATGAGTGTGGAAGTGTTTTGAGGATACAATATACAAGTAACTGCCAAATAAAGGAGACGCTTGAGTCAATGAGGGAAACAAAGTCGACTGAACTAAAATATAAACGCAACATGTAGTATAGTGTTGTTCCCCTTGTTTCATGAGCTGAAATAAAAAGTCCCAGAAATGTTCCATGCGCACAAAAAGTGTATTTCTCTCAAATTGTGTGCTCAAATTTGGTTTCATCCCTGTTACTGTGCATTTCTCCTTTGGCAAGATATTCCTATATTCCAATGTACTTGACGAACACTTGAGTCAATGAGGGATACAAAGTATTTTGAAAAGCAGGTGCTTCCACACAGGTGTGGTTCCTGAGTTAATTAAGCAATTCACATCCCATCATGCTTAGGGTCATGTATAAAAATGCCCAGTTGACCATTATCTTGGCTACCATGGCTAGAAGAAGAGATCTCAGAGACTTTGCAAGAGGGCTCTGAAAGGAGCATAGGGGTTTTAAAGGGTGTTTGTGTCTCAGTCACCTTATTGAACACTTCTGGGAGATTCTGGAGTGGCGTTGTCCATCACCATCAACAAAAATATCAAATTATTGAATTTCTCATGAAGGAATTGGGTGTCATCCCTCCAATACAGTTCCAGAAAATGTGCAAAATCTATGCCAAGGCGCACTGAGGCTGTTGTGGGGGCCCAACGTCCAATACACTTTATGTTGGGGTTTCCTTTATTTGGGCAGTTATGACTCTTTATGTTGGGGATTCCTTTATTTTGGTAGTTATGATGCTTTATGTTGGGGATTCCTTTATTTTGGCAGTTATGACTCTTTATGTTGGGGATTCCTTTATTTGGGCAGTTATGACTCTTTATGTTGGGGGATTCCTTTATTTTGGTAGTTATGATGCTTTATGTTGGGGATTCCTTTATTTTGGTAGTTATGACTCTTTATGTTGGGGATTCAATTATTTGGGCAGTTATGACTCTTTATGTTGGGGATTCAATTATTTGGGCAGTTATGACTCTTTATGTTGGGGATTCAATTATTTGGGCAGTTATGACTCTTTATGTTGGGGATTCAATTATTTGGGCAGTTTGACTATTTGGGGATTCAATTATTTGGGCAGTTATGACTCTTTATGTTGGGGATTCAATTATTTGGGCAGTTATGACTCTTTATGTTGGGGATTCCTTTACTTGGGCATTTATGACACTTTATGTTGGGGATTCCTTTATTTGGGCAGTTATGACTCTTTATGTTGGGGATTCCTTTATTTGGGCAGTTATGACTCTTTATGTTGGGGATTCCTTTATTGGGGCAGTTATGACTCTTTATGTTGGGGGATTCCTTTATTTTGGTAGTTATGACTCTTTATGTTGGGGATTCCTTTATTTTGGTAGTTATGACTCTTTATGTTGGGGATTCCTTTATTTGGGCAGTTATGACTCTTTATGTTGGGGATTCCTTTATTTTGGTAGTTATGACTCTTTATGTTGGGGATTCCTTTATTTGGGCAGTTATGACTCTTTATGTTGGGGGATTCCTTTATTTTGGTAGTTATGACTCTTTATGTTGGGGATTCCTTTATTTTGGTAGTTATGACTCTTTATGTTGGGGATTCCTTTATTTTGGGCAGTTATGACTCTTTATGTTGGGGGATTCCTTTATTTTGGTAGTTATGACTCTTTATGTTGGGGATTCCTTTATTTGGGCAGTTATGACTCTTTATGTTGGGGATTCCTTTATTTTGGTAGTTTCCTTTATGTTGGGGGATTCCTTTTTTGGGCAGTTATGACTCTTTATGTTGGGGATTCCTTTATTTGGGCAGTTATGACTCTTTATGTTGGGGATTCCTTTATTTTGGCAGTTATGACTCTTTATGTTGGGGATTCCTTTATTTGGGCAGTTATGACTCTTTATGTTGGGGATTCCTTTATTGGGGCAGTTATGACTCTTTATGTTGGGGGATTCCTTTATTTTGGTAGTTATGACTCTTTATGTTGGGGATTCCTTTATTTTGGTAGTTATGACTCTTTATGTTGGGGATTCCTTTATTTGGGCAGTTATGACTCTTTATGTTGGGGATTCCTTTATTTTGGTAGTTATGACTCTTTATGTTGGGGATTCCTTTATTTGGGCAGTTATGACTCTTTATGTTGGGGATTCCTTTATTTTGGTAGTTATGACTCTTTATGTTGGGGATTCCTTTATTTTGGTAGTTATGACTCTTTATGTTGGGGGATTCCTTTATTTGGGCCGTTATGACTCTTTATGTTGGGGGATTCCTTTATTTTGGTAGTTATGACTCTTTATGTTGGGGATTCCTTTATTTTGGTAGTTATGACTCTTTATGTTGGGGATTCCTTTATTTGGGCAGTTATGACTCTTTATGTTGGGGGATTCCTTTATTTTGGTAGTTATGACTCTTTATGTTGGGGATTCCTTTATTTGGGCAGTTATGACTCTTTATGTTGGGGATTCCTTTATTTTGGTAGTTATGACTCTTTATGTTGGGGATTCCTTTATTTGGGCAGTTATGACTCTTTATGTTGGGGATTCCTTTATTTGGGCAGTTATGACTCTTTATGTTGGGGATTCCTTTATTTTGGCAGTTATGACTCTTTATGTTGGGGATTCCTTTATTTTGGTAGGTATGACTCTTTTATGTTGGGGATTCCTTTATTTTGGTAGGTATGACTCTTTATGTTGGGGATTCCTTTATTTTGGCAGTTACCTGTAGCCATTATTATGAATTTCTTGGATCATTTATACTTTTTTTTTAAACACAAAAAAAAAAACATTTTTTTACCTCCTTTTTCTCCCCCGGACACAGCCCGGGATCGAACCTGGCTCTGTAGGGATGCCTCAAGCACTGCAGTGCCTTAGACCGCTGTGCCACTCGGGAGGCCCCCACGGATCATTTCGGACCTGAATACATGTCAACAATCCTTCCCCTCAAAGGACACTTCTTCTATGGATGTTAAAATCCCCCGTTACGGACGTTCTACTCAAGTTTTACATTGAACATGTTGTTTTTAACGCAGGACTTGTTAAAGGGCTACTGTGTGATTCAAACGAGTCCTATTCAACACCAGAATGTCACAGTCTGTAAGATGTGTTCACCGTCAAAGAGCGGGCCACCAACAAAACATTAATAACAATGGATCAAATGCAGCCTATGACATTGATTGAAATACTGTAGTCCACAATATATATTATTATAGAGCTCTATTCAGCCTGTAACCATGACATTATCTATTATTATAGAGCTCTGTTCAGCCTGTAACCATGACATTATCTATTATTATAGAGCTCTGATCAGCCTGTAACCATGACATTATCTATTATTATAGAGCTCTGATCAGCCTATAAACATGACATTATCTATTATTATAGAGCTCTGTTCAGCCTGTAACCATGACATTATCTATTATTATAGAGCTATGCTCACCCTAAAAACACAACATTCCATTCTAGTTGAAACTCTACATCTTTTGTTTTAAATTATTGAGGGATCTGATTTAGATTTAACGTCCTAGCAAGAGAGTTGTGGAGGTTTCATTCAGGTCTCTGTTTAAATAGACACTCTGTCTTTGGCAGGAGAAAGACCAGACTCAGAGGAACCAGAGACGTCCAAACCAACAAGACGACACCACTGCTCCCACTGTGGAAAGAGTTTTAACCATTTAAGGGACCTGCAACGACATGAGAGAATACACACAGGGGAGAAGCCTTTCCAATGCTCCCAGTGTGGAAAAAGTTTTTCCTTGTTAGCGAGCCTGAAACGACATGAGAGGACACACACAGGAGAGAAGCCTCATCACTGCTCCCAGTGTGGAAAGAGTTTTACCCAGTTAGGACACCTGAAAGTGCACGAGAGGATACACACAGGGGAGAAGCCCTACCACTGCTCCCAATGTGGAAAGAGTTTTAACCGGAAAGAATCCCTGAAAGAGCATGAAAGAATACACACAGTGCAGAAGCAAGAGAAACCGTACCACTGCTCCCACTGTGTAAAGGGTTTTACCGAGTTAGGGGACCTGAAAATGCATGAGAGAATACACACATGCGATAAATCTTTCCAATGCTTCCAGTGTGGAAAGAGTTTTTCCGCGTCAGGGTGCCTGAAAAGACATGAGAGAACACACACAGGGGGAAAACCTCATCACTGCTCCCAGTGTGGAAAGAGTTTTAACCGGAACGAACACTTGAAAGAGCATGAGAGAATACACACAGGAGACAAACCCTACCACTGCTCCCAATGTAAAAAGAGTTTTGCCTGGTTAGGACACATGAGAAGACATGAGAGAACACACACAGGAGATAAGGATGTAGGCTGCTGAACAGTGGGACATAGGACAGATGTAGGCTGAACAGTGGGACAGATGTAGGCTGAACAGTGGGACATAGGACAGGTGAAGGCTGAACAGTGGCTCATAGGACTGATGAAGGCTGAACAGTAGGACATAGGACAGATATAGACTGAACAGTGGGACATAGGACAGATATAGACTGAACAGTGGGACATAGGACAGATGTAGGCTGAACAGTGGGACATAGGACAGATGAAGGCTGAACAGTAGGACATAGGACAGATATAGACTGAACAGTGGGACATAGGACAGATATAGACTGAACAGTGGGACATAGGACAGGTGAAGGCTGAACAGTAGGACATAGGACAGATCTAGGCTGAACAGTGGGACATAGGACAGATGTAGGCTGAACAGTGGAACATAGGACAGATGTAGGCTGAACAGTGGGACATAGGACAGATGTAGGCTGAACAGTGGGACATAGGACAGATGTAGGCTGAACAGTGGGACAGATGTGGGCTGAACAGTGGGACAGATGTGGGCTGAACAGTAGGACAGATGTGGGCTGAACAGTGGGACAGATGTAGGCTGAACAGTGGGACATAGGACAGATATAGACTGAACAGTGGGACATAGGACAGATATAGACTGAACAGTGGGACAGATGTAGGCTGAACAGTGGAACATAGGACAGATGTAGGCTGAACAGTGGGACATAGGACAGATGTAGGCTGAACAGTGGGACATAGGACAGATGTAGGCTGAACAGTGGGACAGATGTGGGCTGAACAGTGGGACAGATGTAGGCTGAACAGTGGGACATAGGACAGATGTAGGCTGAACAGTGGGACATAGGACAGATGTGGGCTGAACAGTGGGACATAGGACAGATGTAGGCTGAACAGTGGGACATAGGACAGATGTAGGCTGAACAGTGGGACATAGGACAGATGTAGGCTGAACAGTGGGACAGATGTAGGCTGAACAGTAGGACATAGGACAGATATAGACTGAACAGTGGGACATAGGACAGATATAGACTGAACAATGGGACAGATGTAGGCTGAACAGTAGGACAGATGTTGGCTGAACAGTGGGTCATAGGACAGATGTAGGCTGAACAGTGGGACAGATATAGGCTGAACAGTGGGACATAGGACAGGTGTAGGCTGAACAGTGGGACATAGGACAGATGTAGGCTGAACAGTGGGACATAGGACAGATCTAGGCTGAACAGTGGGACAGATGTGGGCTGAACAGTGGGACACAGGACAGATATAGACTGAACAGTGGGACATAGGACAGATGTAGGCTGAACAGTGGGACATAGGACAGATATAGGCTGAACAGTGGGACATAGGACAGATGTAGGCTGAACAGTGGGACATAGGACAGATGTAGGCTGAACAGTGGCTCATAGGACAGGTGAAGGCTGAACAGTAGGACATAGGACAGATATATACTGAACAGTGGGACATAGGACAGATGAAGGCTGAACAGTGGGACATAGGACAGATGTAGGCTGAACAGTGGAACATAGGACTGATGAAGGCTGAACAGTGGGACATAGGACAGGTGAAGGCTGAACAGTAGGACAGATATAGGCTGAACAGTGGGACATAGGACAGGTGAAGGCTGAGCAGTGGCTCATAGGACTGATGAAGGCTGAACAGTAGGACATAGGACAGATATAGACTGAACAGTGGGACATAGGACAGATGTAGACTGAACAGTGGGACATAGGACAGATATAGACTGAACAGTGGGACATAGGACAGATGTAGACTGAACAGTGGGACATAGGACAGATATAGACTGAACAGTTGGACATAGGACAGATGTAGGCTGAACAGTGGGACATAGGACAGATGAAGGCTGAACAGTAGGACATAGGACAGATATAGACTGAACAGTGGGACATAGGACAGATATAGACTGAACAGTGGGACATAGGACAGGTGAAGGCTGAACAGTGGCTCATAGGACTGATATAGACTGAACAGTGGCTCATAGGACAGATGTAGGCTGAACAGTGGGACATAGGACAGATGTAGGCTGAACAGTGGGACAGAGGACAGATGTAGGCTGAACAGTGGGACAGATGTAGGCTGAACAGTGGGACAGATGTAGGCTGAACAGTGGGACAGAGGACAGATGTAGGCTGAACAGTGGGACAGATGTAGGCTGAACAGTGGGACAGATGTAGGCTGAACAGTGGGACAGATGTAGGCTGAACAGTGGGACAGATGTAGGCTGAACAGTGGGACAGATGTAGGCTGAACAGTGGGACATAGGACAGATGAAGGCTGAACAGTGGGACATAGGACAGATGAAGGCTGAACAGTGGGACATAGGACAGATATAGACTGAACAGTGGGTCATAGGACAGATGTAGGCTGAACAGTAGGACATAGGACAGATATAGACTGAACAGTGGGACATAGGACAGATATAGACTGAACAGTGGGACAGATGTGGGCTGAACAGTGGAACAGAGGACAGATGAAGGCCCAATTAATGATGGGTCAGTAGTTCCCAGACTCTCGGAATGTGTCTTGACTTTCCAGTGTTTTCCCTCCTGCATGTATTATAAAGGATTGTGTTTGTGGATGTGTTTTCTGGGCGAGGGTTTGGTTTGTGCCCTAGTGCACAGTTGATTCAAATAACCAACTCATCATCAAGCTTTTCTTGATGTGTGTTAGAGGACCTGAAATCACATGAGAGAATATAGAGGCTCTGTTATAATCTCCACCCGGCACAGCCAGAAGAGGACTGGCCACCCCACATAGCCTGGTTCCTCTCTAGGTTTCTTCCTAGGTTTTGGCCTTTCTAGGGAGTTTTTCATGAGAGAATATAGAGGCTCTGTTATAATCTCCACCCGGCACAGCCAGAAGAGGACTGGCCACCCCACATAGCCTGGTTCCTCTCTAGGTTTCTTCCTAGGTTTTGGCCTTTCTAGGGAGTTTTTCATGAGAGAATATAGAGGCTCTGTTATAATCTCCACCCGGCACAGCCAGAAGAGGACTGGCCACCCCACATAGCCTGGTTCCTCTCTAGGTTTCTTCCTAGGTTTTGGCCTTTCTAGGGAGTTTTTCATGAGAGAATATAGAGGCTTTGTTCTGACTGTTGTTTTTGACTGAGAATATTTATTGTTTTTCTCTTTTCCTTTAATGGTTGACATGTTCTGGATTCACTGACCTTCATGTCTTAAAGTAATGATGGACTGACCTTCATGTCTTAAAGTAATGATGGACTGACCTTCATGTCTTAAAGTAATGATGGACTGACCTTCATGTCTTAAAGTAATGATGGACTGACCTTCATGTCTTAAAGTAATGATGGACTGACCTTCATGTCTTAAAGTAATGATGGACTGACCTTCATGTCTTAAAGTAATGATGGACTGACCTTCATGTCTTAAAGTAATGATGGACTGACCTTCATGTCTTAAAGTAATGATGGACTGACCTTCATGTCTTAAAGTAATGATGGACTGACCTTCATGTCTTAAAGTAATGATGGACTGACCTTCATGTCTTAAAGTAATGATGGACTGACCTTCATGTCTTAAAGTAATGATGGACTGACCTTCATGTCTTAAAGTAATGATGGACTGACCTTCATGTCTTAAAGTAATGATGGACTGACCTTCATGTCTTAAAGTAATGATGGACTGACCTTCATGTCTTAAAGTAATGATGGACTGACCTTCATGTCTTAAAGTAATGATGGACTGACCTTCATGTCTTAAAGTAATGATGGACTGACCTTCATGTCTTAAAGTAATGATGGACTGACCTTCATGTCTTAAAGTAATGATGGACTGACCTTCATGTCTTAAAGTAATGATGGACTGACCTTCATGTCTTAAAGTAATGATGGACTGACCTTCATGTCTTAAAGTAATGATGGACTGACCTTCATGTCTTAAAGTAATGATGGACTGACCTTCATGTCTTAAAGTAATGATGGACTGTCGTTTCTCTTTGCTTATTTGAGCTGTTCTTGCCATAATATGGACTTGGTCTTTTACCCAATAGGGCTGGCTATCTTCTGTATACCACCCCTACCTTGTCACAACACAACTGATTGGCTCAAAACGCATTAAGAGATTTCACAAATGAACTTTAAACAAGGCACACCTGTTCATTGAAATGCATTCCAGGTGACTACCTCGTGAAGCTGGTCGAGTCATCAAGGCAAAGGGTGGCAACTTCGAAGAATATAAAATGTATTTTGATTTGTTTAACACTTTGTTTTTGGTTACTACATGATTCCATATCTGTTATTTTATAGTGTTGATGTCTTCACTATTATTCTACAATGTAGAAAAAATAGTAAAAATAAATAAATAAATAAACTTTTCAATCAGTAGGTCCAAAAGTCTAAGGCTGTTATAAATATAAGGCTGCGCACAGTGCAACAATATGCCAACAAAACAGGATAAACAGTTACAAATGAAGGGCATTATTATGTGATCCTCCACCCATGTTGTGAGTTGTGTTATGTTGTGTTATGTTGTGGGCTGTGTTATGTTGTGTTATGTTGTGTTATGTTGTGGGCTGTGTTATGTTGTGTTATGTTGTGGGCTGTGTTGTGTTGTGGGCTGTGTTATGTTGTGGGCTGTGTTGTGTTGTGGGCTGTGTTATGTTGTGGGCTGTGTTATGTTGTGGGCTGTGTTATGTTGTGGGCTGTGTTATGTTGTGTTGTGTTGTGTTGTGGGTTGTGTTGTGGGCTGTGTTATGTTGTGTTATGTTGTGTTATGTTGTGGGTTGTGTTATGTTGTGTTATGGGCTGTGTTGTGTTGTGGGCTGTGTTATGTAGTGGGCTGTGTTATGTTGTGTTATGGGCTGTGTTGTGTTGTGGGTTGTGTTATGTTGTGTTATGGGCTGTGTTATGTTGTGTTATGGGCTGTGTTATGTTGTGTTATGTTGTGGGCTGTGTTGTGCTGTGGGCTGTGTTATGTTGTGGGCTGTGTTATGTTGTGTTATGTTGTGGGCTGTGTTATGTTGTGTTATGTTGTGGGCTGTGTTATGTTGTGTTATGTTGTGGGCTGTGTTGTGTTGTGGGCTGTGTTATGTAGTGGGCTGTGTTATGTTGTGGGCTGTGTTTTGTTGTGGGCTGTGTTATGTTGTGGGTTGTGTTATGTTGTGTTATGTTGTGGGCTGTGTTATGTTGTGGGCTGTGTTATGTTGTGGGCTGTGTTATGTTGTGGGCTGTGTTATGTAGTGGGCTGTGTTATGTTGTGGGCTGTGTTTTGTTGTGGGCTGTGTTATGTTGTGGGCTGTGTTATGTAGTGGGCTGTGTTATGTAGTGGGCTGTGTTATGTTGTGTTATGTTGTGGGCTGTGTTATGTTGTGGGCTGTGTTATGTTGTGGGCTGTGTTATGTTGTGGGCTGTGTTATGTTGTGTTATGTTGTGTTATGTTGTGTTATGTTGTGGGCTGTGTTGTGTTGTGGGCTGTGTTATGTTGTGGGCTGTGTTATGTTGTGGGCTGTGTTGTGTTGTGGGCTGTGTTATGTTGTGGGCTGTGTTATGTTGTGGGCTGTGTTATGTTGTGGGCTGTGTTATGTTGTGTTATGTAGTGTTATGTTGTGGGCTGTGTTGTGTTGTGGGCTGTGTTGTGTTGTGGGTTGTGTTATGTTGTGTTATGGGCTGTGTTGTGTTGTGGGTTGTGTTATGTTGTGTTATGGGCTGTGTTATGTTGTGTTATGGGCTGTGTTATGTTGTGGGCTGTGTTATGTTGTGTTATGTTGTGGGCTGTGTTATGTTGTGTTATGTTGTGGGCTGTGTTATGTTGTGGGCTGTGTTGTGTTGTGGGCTGTGTTATGTTGTGGGCTGTGTTATGTTGTGGGCTGTGTTATGTTGTGTTATGTTGTGTTGTGTTGTGTTGTGTTGTGTTGTGGGCTGTGTTGTGTTGTGGGCTGTGTTGTGTTGTGGGCTGTGTTATGTTGTGGGCTGTGTTATGTTGTGGGCTGTGTTGTGTTGTGGGCTGTGTTGTGCTGTGGGCTGTGTTATGTTGTGGGCTGTGTTATGTTGTGTTATGTTGTGGGCTGTGTTATGTTGTGTTATGTTGTGGGCTGTGTTATGTTGTGGGCTGTGTTATGTTGTGGGCTGTGTTATGTTGTGTTATGTAGTGTTATGTTGTGGGCTGTGTTGTGTTGTGGGCTGTGTTGTGTTGTGGGTTGTGTTATGTTGTGTTATGGGCTGTGTTGTGTTGTGGGTTGTGTTATGTTGTGTTATGGGCTGTGTTATGTTGTGTTATGGGCTGTGTTATGTTGTGGGCTGTGTTATGTTGTGTTATGTTGTGGGCTGTGTTATGTTGTGTTATTTTGTGGGCTGTGTTATGTTGTGGGCTGTGTTGTGTTGTGGGCTGTGTTATGTTGTGGGCTGTGTTATGTTGTGGGCTGTGTTGTGTTGTGGGCTGTGTTGTGTTGTGGGCTGTGTTGTGTTGTGGGCTGTGTTATGTTGTGGGCTGTGTTATGTTGTGGGCTGTGTTGTGTTGTGGGCTGTGTTGTGCTGTGGGCTGTGTTATGTTGTGGGCTGTGTTATGTTGTGTTATGTTGTGGGCTGTGTTATGTTGTGTTATGTTGTGGGCTGTGTTATGTTGTGGGCTGTGTTGTGTTGTGGGCTGTGTTATGTTGTGTTATGTTGTGGGCTGTGTTATGTTGTGGGCTGTGTTGTGTTGTGGGCTGTGTTATGTTGTGGGTTGTGTTATGTTGTGTTATGTTGTGGGCTGTGTTATGTAGTGGGCTGTGTTATGTTGTGGGCTGTGTTATGTTGTGTTGTGTTATGTTGTGGGCTGTGTTTTGTTGTGGGCTGTGTTATGTTGTGTTGTGTTGTGGGCTGTGTTATGTTGTGTTATGTTGTGTTGTGTTGTGGGCTGTGTTATGTTGTGTTATGTTGTGGGCTGTGTTATGTTGTGGGCTGTGTTGTGTTGTGTTATGTTGTGGGCTGTGTTATGTTGTGGGCTGTGTTATGTTGTGGGCTGTGTTATGTTGTGTTGTGTTGTGGGCTGTGTTATGTTGTGTTGTGGGCTGTGTTATGTTGTGTTGTGTTTTGTTGTGTTGTGGGCTGTGTTGTGTTGTGGGCTGTGTTGTGTTGTGGGTTGTGTTATGTTGTGTTATGGGCTGTGTTGTGTTGTGGGTTGTATTATGTTGTGTTATGGGCTGTGTTATGTTGTGTTATGGGCTGTGTTATGTTGTGGGCTGTGTTATGTTGTGTTATGTTGTGGGCTGTGTTATGTTGTGTTATGTTGTGGGCTGTGTTATGTTGTGGGCTGTGTTGTGTTGTGGGCTGTGTTGTGTTGTGGGCTGTGTTGTGTTGTGGGCTGTGTTATGTTGTGGGCTGTGTTATGTTGTGGGCTGTGTTGTGTTGTGGGCTGTGTTGTGCTGTGGGCTGTGTTATGTTGTGGGCTGTGTTATGTTGTGTTATGTTGTGGGCTGTGTTATGTTGTGTTATGTTGTGGGCTGTGTTATGTTGTGGGCTGTGTTGTGTTGTGGGCTGTGTTATGTTGTGGGTTGTGTTATGTTGTGTTATGTTGTGGGCTGTGTTATGTTGTGGGCTGTGTTGTGTTGTGGGCTGTGTTGTGTTGTGGGCTGTGTTATGTTGTGGGTTGTGTTATGTTGTGTTATGTTGTGGGCTGTGTTATGTAGTGGGCTGTGTTATGTTGTGGGCTGTGTTATGTTGTGGGCTGTGTTATGTTGTGTTGTGTTGTGGGCTGTGTTATGTTGTGTTATGTTGTGTTGTGTTGTGGGCTGTGTTATGTTGTGTTATGTTGTGGGCTGTGTTATGTTGTGGGCTGTGTTGTGTTGTGTTATGTTGTGTTATGTTGTGGGCTGTGTTATGTTGTGGGCTGTGTTATGTTGTGGGCTGTGTTATGTTGTGTTGTGTTGTGGGCTGTGTTATGTTGTGTTGTGGGCTGTGTTATGTTGTGTTGTGCTGTGTTTTGTTGTGTTGTGGGCTGTGTTGTGTTGTGGGCTGTGTTATGTTGTGGGCTGTGTTATGTTGTGGGCTGTGTTATGTTGTGGGCTGTGTTATGTTGTGTTATGTTGTGGGCTGTGTTATGTTGTGGGCTGTGTTATGTTGTGGGCTGTGTTATGTTGTGGGCTGTGTTATGTTGTGTTATGTTGTGGGCTGTGTTATGTTGTGTTATGTTGTGGGCTGTGTTATGTTGTGGGCTGTGTTATGTTGTGGGCTGTGTTATGGTGTGTTATGTTGTGGGCTGTGTTATGTTGTGTTATGTTGTGGGCTGTGTTATGTTGTGTTGTGTTGTGTTGTGTTGTGTTGTGTTGTGTTGTGTTGTGGGCTGTGTTGTGTTGTGGGCTGTGTTATGTTGTGGGCTGTGTTGTGTTGTGGGCTGTGTTATGTTGTGGGCTGTGTTATGTTGTGGGCTGTGTTATGTTGTGTTATGTTGTGGGCTGTGATATGTTGTGTTATGTTGTGGGCTGTGTTATGTTGTGGGCTGTGTTATGTTGTGGGCTGTGTTATGTTGTGTTATGTTGTGGGCTGTGTTATGTTGTGTTATGTTGTGTTATGTTGTGGGCTGTGTTATGTTGTGGGCTGTGTTATGTTTTGGGCTGTGTTATGTTGTGTTATGTTGTGGGCTGTGTTATGTTGTGTTATGTTGTGGGCTGTGTTATGTTGTGTTATGTTGCGGGCTGTGTTATGTTGTGTTATGTTGTGGGCTGTGTTGTGTTGTGGGCTGTGTTATGTTGTGGGCTGTGTTATGTTGTGGGCTGTGTTATGTTGTGGGCTGTGTTATGTTGTGGGCTGTGTTTTGTTGTGGGCTGTGTTATGTTGTGTTATGTTGTGGGCTGTGTTATGTTGTGGGCTGTGTTATGTTGTGGGCTGTGTTGTGTTGTGGGCTGTGTTGTGTTGTGGGCTGTGTTATGTTGTGGGCTGTGTTATGTTGTGGGCTGTGTTATGTTGTGGGCTGTGTTATGTTGTGGGCTGTGTTGTGTTGTGGGCTGTGTTATGTTGTGGGCTGTGTTATGTTGTGTTATGTTGTGGGCTGTGTTATGTTGTGGGCTGTGTTATGTTGTGTTATGTTGTGGGCTGTGTTATGTTGTGTTATGTTGTGGGCTGTGTTATGTTGTGTTATGTAGTGGGCTGTGTTATGTTGTGGGCTGTGTTATGTTGTGGGCTGTGTTATGTTGTGGGTTGTGTTATGTTGTGGGCTGTGTTATGTAGTGGGCTGTGTTATGTTGTGTTATGTTGTGGGCTGTGTTATGTAGTGGGTTGTGTTATGTTGTGGGCCGTGTTATGTAGTGGGCTGTGTTATGTTGTGGGCTGTGTTATGTAGTGGGCTGTGTTATGTAGTGGGCTGTGTTATGTTGTGGGCTGTGTTGTGTTGTGGGCTGTGTTATGTTGGGGGTGTGTTATGTTGTGTTATGTTGTGGGCTGTGTTATGTTGTGGGCTGTGTTATGTAGTGGGCTGTGTTATGTAGTGGGCTGTGTTATGTTGTGGGCTGTGTTATGTAGTGGGCTGTGTTATGTTGTGTTGTGGGTTGTGTTATGTTGTGGGCTGTGTTATGTTGTGGGCTGTGTTGTGTTGTGGGCTGTGTTGTGTTGTGGGCTGTGTTATGTTGTGGGCTGTGCTATGTTGTGGGCTGTGTTGTGTTCTGTTGTGTTCTGTTGTGGACTGTGTTGTGTTGTAGGCTGTGTTGTGTTGTGGGCTGTGTTATGTTGTGGGCTGTGTTATGTTGTGGGCTGTGTTATGTTGTGGGCTGTGTTATGTTGTGGGCTGTGTTATGTTGTGGGCTGTGTTATGTTGTGTTATGTTGTGGGCTGTGTTATGTTGTGTTATGTTGTGGGCTGTGTTATGTTGTGTTATGTTGTGTTGTGTTGTGTTATGTTGTGGGCTGTGTTGTGTTGTGGGCTGTGTTGTGTTGTGGGCTGTGTTATGTTGTGGGCTGTGTTATGTTGTGGGCTGTGTTATGTAGTGGGCTGTGTTATGTAGTGGGCTGTGTTATGTTGTGGGCTGTGTTATGTTGTGGGCTGTGTTATGTTGTGTTATGTTGTGGGCTGTGTTATGTTGTGGGCTGTGTTATGTTGTGGGCTGTGTTATGTTGTGTTATGTTGTGGGCTGTGTTATGTTGTGGGCTGTGTTATGTTGTGTTATGTTGTGGGCTGTGTTATGTTGTGTTATGTTGTGGGTTGTGTTATGTTGTGGGCTGTGTTATGTTATGGGCTGTGTTATGTTATGGGCTGTGTTATGTTATGGGCTGGGTTATGTTGTGGGCTGTGTTATGTTGTGTTATGTTGTGGGCTGTGTTATGTTGTGTTATGTTGTGGGCTGGGTTATGTTGTGGGCTGTGTTATGTTGTGTTATGTTGTGGGTTGTGTTATGTTGTGGGCTGTGTTATGTTGTGGGTTGTGTTGTGGGCTGTGTTATGTTGGTTAAACCTCTGTCTCTCAAACATAATTTGTGAACATAAAATTTAAACTAGAATAAACGACAGGGATTATCCAGAACATTTAAATGACCAAAAACATCTACCTTTTTTAGATTTTGTGGCGTAGAGAAAGTATAGATATCAGACAGGGGAGGTGATATAAATAACTCTGAGTAAAAGAGAATGTTTTGGTATTTTCACCCTCCAGACATGATTCCCTAAAGGTCTTAATGATGTGATGCCCATGTTATGTTATGTTGTAAATGTGAACATGAACTGATGCAGCCACACCGCTTCAGCCGACTCTGACGTTTCTTTCCTGCGCTGTACCCAATGATTTGTGGAAACGTCCTTGATAGGTCGATGTCCTCGTTGTGGTTTTACAGACGTGTTTATTAAGTGTTATGTTCACGCTGGATTAGAATATTTATGAAATGCACATTGTTATATTTGGTAGCACTTCTTTTGTGATGCTTGTTTTCCCTCGACTCCAACCCCATTGGATGCGTGGAACGGATGTGGGTGTGGCTATGTCTAAATACGGGTGCTAATTTTTGTTTTAACTCACAAAAGCTGTGAGGAAGGCCTCACGGCCGATACGTTTAATTGAGAGCGGTGACACTTTCAGGAGCAGTGTGGGAGTTTCTTATTGTTTCTCGCCATTACTGATGTCACCTTTAAAAACGTGTTCAGGTATAAAGCTGTAGTCATTTATGGGGGGGGGTGCAGGTTTTCTCATAACAGGGTTTGCCGTAACAGGGTTTACCATAACAGGTGTTATCATAACAGGGTTTCTTATAACAGGGTTTTCCAATAACAGGGTTTACCATAACAGGGTTTATCATAACAGGGTTTCTTATAACAGGGCTTATTTGTAACAGGGTTGATTCGTAACATGTTTGTTAATAATGTACCTTTCCCTATTCAGCCTATACATTTGCGTAGAGGAAAGTATTATCTGTAAGAAGTAAGAGAACTGGTTATTTAACAATGATTTGTTTACATTGTTTTGCCAGAATATTGTTTTTGTTCAACTGTGTTACCCACTCCAGTCAGCAGATGGCGATGAGTTTTTCAGGTGATGCTTCTTGCGTGACGTATAATGTACGGGACGGGATGTTTTTTTCTACAACATCAATTCATCCACCTCGGTAGCGTGCTAGCCAACATAAAACCACAACATTTAAGCGCTTTAGGCCATTTTTGTTCATTTTATCCTCGGTGTTTTAAACACACTTAATGCGTATTTACTAGTTACTCTATTTAATGTACTATTTACGTGTTTAGCTAAGTAACACTCGGCTAATGCTAACTATCTTTCTAACATCCTCGACCATGAGTTCACTAAGCTACTCCCTCCCTGCTAAAGAAGAGGTGAAAGAAGCTCCCGTAAAAGAGGAGGAAGAAGAGGAGGCTGTTACAGTTAAACAAGAAGTAGAGGATGAGGCTGTTACAGTGAAAGAAGAGGAGAAAGACGTGAAAGAGGAAGAATTTACAGTGAAAGAAGAGGAAGAATATTTAAGAGTGAAAGAGGAGGATGCAGTTTTTGGAATGAAGGAGGAGGAGATTACTGTCCCGTTGGAGGAGGAAGGGAAGACTGGAGATCTGATTAACACCAGTAGGTGCTGTTTTAAAAACAGTGGAACAAACACTTTACGGTTCCAGCGTGTTTTCTGGGAGGGGAAACTGATTAGGATGTTCTCTAATGCTCAGAAAGAAACGACAGCTACAAATTATTCCAAACAAACCGTTTCACGCACACTTTTTCAATCTTCCATAATCAAAGTGATACCAAATCGTTTAGTTCATTTCCGCACCTTATCATAAAATTGCTTTGACATCACGGGTAGACTGAGGCTACAGTAGCCTAATAATGTTTAGGAAATGTTAAATTATCAATCCAAGATGTGTTTATGATTTCATGACACACAGGACGATCTAATTGAGTCTGATATGTTTTCAGTATATTATTTATCCAGTGTGATGACCATATTCTGCCAATTTAAAATATGGGTTAAGATAATTGATAATTCTATATTACAGTAAATGCTGAAGCGAAATCGGATGATAGAAAATGTGTCACGTCTGCCACCAGTACATCCCTATTCCACTGTCATTAACATTGTAATGTATAACGGCAGGGTAGCCTAGTGGTTAGTAACCGGAAGGTTGCAAGTTCAAACCCCGAGCTGCCATGGTACAAATCTGTCGTTCTGCCCCTGAACAGGCAGTTAACCCACTGTTCCTAGGCCGTCATTGAAAATAAGAATTTGTTCTTAACTGACTTGCCTAGTTAAATAAAGGTAAAATAAATAACATGCCCATATGACAGATACAACATTGGAAAAACACTAGTTTACTGTACATTCGGAAAGTATTCAGACCCTTTACTCAGTACTTTTGAGTTCGAGGCTTTATCAGAAAGTTAGACGTTGTTTCTGAATAACCTAAAACATGGGAACCCTCCAGTAATAATGAGAGCGAGAGAGAAGGAACAATAGCAATATTGAAAAATCAGATGTGAAATTTGAACAAACCTTACAGTTGAGCAAAGCATTATGAAGACAGAAATGACATTAGAAAAAGCCCACCTTGTCATTTGGGAACCAAAAGCCTAATTCCTACTCATTTAAATATGAGGAAAGCAAGCCATGAAGAGTATTTTCCAAACAATTCTAATGAAGTGTTTAATGTCCTAAAGGCCAAGGCACACTGAAGCTGTTGTCGGGGCCCAACGCTCAACACACTTTATGTTGGGGTTTCCTTTATATTGGCAGTTACGACACTTAGTTGGTTTCCTTTATTTTCTCCGCCTGGGATCGAACCTGGCGAACCTACATTCATAACAATGGATCAAATGCAGCCTATGACATTGATTGAAATACTGTAGTCCACAATATCCATTATTATAGAGCTCTGTTCAGCCTATAAACATGACATTATCTATTATTATGGAGCTCTGTTCAGCCTGTAACCATGATATTATCTATTATTATAGAGCTCTGCTCAGCCTATAAACATGACATTATCTATTATTATAGAGCTCTGTTCAGCCTGTAACCATGACATTATCTATTATTATAGAGCTCTGTTCAACCTGTAACCATGACATTATCTATTATTATAGAGCTCTGTTCAGCCTGTAACCATGACATTATCTATTATTATAGAGCTCTGTTCAACCTGTAACCATGACATTATCTATTATTATAGAGCTCTGATCAGCCTGTAACCATGACATTATCTATTATTATAGAGCTCTGTAACCATGACATTATCTATTATTATAAAGACATGACATTATCTATTATTATAGAGCTCTGTTCAGCCTCAACATGACATTATCTATTATTATAGAGCTCTGTTCAGCCTCAACATGACATTATCAATTATTATAGAGCTCTGCTCAGCCTGTAACCATGACATTATCTATTATTATAGAGCTCTGATTATGACATCATGACATTCCATGAGATCAGGATTCTAGTTGGAACTCCACGTCTTTTGATTTTCAAATTACACCAAGACTTTTTTTGTAAACTGGCCTATGGTTATTGAGGCATGTGATTTGGATTCAACCTCCTAGCAAGAGAGTTGTGGAGGTGTCATTCAGGTCTCTATTTAAATAAACACTCTTGTCTTTGGCAGGAGAAAGACCAGACTCTGAGAAACCAGAGACGTCCAAACCAACAAGACGACACCACTGCTCCCACTGTGGAATGATGTTTAACCAGTTAAGGTGTCTGAAACGACATGAGAGAATACACACAGGGGAGAAGCCTTTCCAATGCTTCCAGTGTGGAAAGTGTTTTTCCTTGTTAGCGAGCATGAAAAGACATGAGAGGACACACACAGGAGAGAAGCCTCATCACTGCTCCCAGTGTGGAAAGAGTTTTTTCTCATTAGGGTGCCTGAAAAGACATGAGATGATACACACAGGGGAAAAACCTCATCACTGCTCCCAGTGTGGAAAGAGTTTTAACCGGAAAGAATACCTGAAAGAGCATGAGAGAATACACACAGGTGAGAAGCGAGATAAATCTTTCCAATGCTCTAAGTGTGGAAATAATTTTTCCTTGTTAGCGAGCCTGAAAATACATGATAGAATACACACAGGGGAGAAGCCTCATCATTGCTCCCAGTGTGGAAAGAGTTTTAAGCTGAAAGGACAATTGAAACAGCATGAGATAATCCACACAGGGGAGAAGCCATACCACTGCTCCCAATGTGAAAAGAGTTTTTCCTGGTTGGGTCACATGAGAAGACATAAGAGAGTACACACAGGAGATAAGGATGTAGGCTGCTGAACAGTAGGACATAGAACAGACAGTCGTGAAGAGGGCACGAGAAAGCCTATTCCCCCTCAGGAGACTGAAAAGTTTTGACATGAGTCCTCAGATCCTCAATAGGTTTTACAGCTGCACCATAGAGAGCATCCTAAATGGTTGAATCACTGCCTGGTATGGCAACTGCTCGGCCTCCGACTGCAAGGCACTACAGAGGGCAGTGCGTACGGCCCAGTACATCACCGGGGCCAAGCTTCTTGCCATCCAGGACCTCTAAACCAGGCGGTGTCAGAGGAAGGACCAAAAAATGGTCAAAGACTCCAGCCACCCTAGTCATAGACTCTTGTCTCTACTACCACACGGCAAGCCTTACCGGAGCGCCAAGTCTAGGTCCAAGCCATAAGACTCCTGAACATCTAATGGCTTCCCAGACGATTTGCATTGCCCCCCCCCTCCCCCCTTTTACACTGCTGCTACTCTCTGTTATAATCGTCCGTGCATATTCACTTTAATAACTCTACCTACATGTACATATTACCTCGACTAACCGGTGCCCCTGCACATTGACTCTGTACTGTTACCCCCTGTATATAGTCTCCACATTGACTCTGTACTGGTACCCCCTGTATATAGCCTCCACATTGACTCTGTACTGGTACCCCCTGTATATAGCCTCCACATTGACTCTGTACTGGTACCTCCTGTATATAGCCTCCACATTGACTCTGTACTGGTAACCCCTTGTATATAGCCTCCACATTGACTCTGTACTGGTACCTTCTGTATATAGCCTCCACATTGACTCTGTACTGGTACCTCCTGTATATAGCCTCCACATTGACTCTGTACTGGTACCTCCTGTATATAGCCTCCACATTGACTCTGTACTGGTAACCCCTGTATATAGCCTCCACATTGACTCTGTACTGGTACCTCCTGTATATAGCCTCCACATTGACTCTGTACTGGTAACCCCTTGTATATGGTCTCACTATTGTTATTTTACTGCTGTTCTTTAATTACTTGTTACTTTTATTTATTTTTCTTATTTTACATTTTCTGTAAATGACTGAATTGTTGGTTAGGGGCTCGTAAGCATTTCACTGTAAAGTCTTCACCTGTTGTATTTGGTGCATTTGACTAATAACATTAGATTTGATATTAAAGCTGATCTACCCCTTAAAATAACAAATAACTGTTACTGATTAAACCCAAAAGGCATATTCTATTCTATGGTTACCAACTCCTCCATTAATACCTGTTGTAGGTCAGTCCAACAAGAAGCTGTGTCTGTGTAAGTCCTATCAGGGGCACAACTCCTCCATTTAATACATGTACATACAGAAATGCAATTGTTCATTGAATCAGTCTAAGACTTTGCACATACACTGCTGCCATCTAGTGGACAAAATCTAAATTGTGCCTAACCTGGAATAGTACACTATGGCCTTTCTCTTGCATTTAAAAGATGATGATGCAAAAAAATATATATATATCTTTGTGTTATCTTTTACCAGATCTAATGAGTTACAGTCTCCTACATTAATTTCACATTTCCACAAACTTCAACTTCCTTTCAAATGGTATGAAGAATATGCATATCCTTGCTTCAGGTCCTGAGCTACCGGCAGTTAGATTTGGGTCATTTTCTGGGAGGAATTTGGGGGGGAAAAAAGGGGTCTGATCCTTATTAAGGGCTGTGTTTCGTGTGGGCGTGACCCTGGTGTGACGTTTTAAGAACCATGTAAATCTCTATGACACCTCCACTGTGGGGCTTTATTTCCTTTGTTACCATAGCGAGTTCTGAAATATGCTACGTCAATTATTCATTGAGGCTGAAGATGGAATAAGAAGCGTATTGATTGTGTAATCGATGTGTAGGTTCAATCATTATTCTAATTTAAATTATGAGTCTAAGTTCCTGAAAGACACGTAAAACGTAGCCTACCGATCGTCCAAAACATTAGAGTCTGGTCCAGTCATTCAATGTGATGATTTTGAACCTTTTCGTTATCGTGATCTTTATGCACACTGGCTACTCCTCATTCAGGCTCCTGGTGTATCTGATGTATCCTACTGTAGGGCTTGGTTGTTCTAGATTAAAGGTCTGTTGTATCCTACTGTAGGGCTTGGTTGTTCTAGATTAAAGGTCTGTTGTAATCCTACTGTAGGGCTTGGTTGTTCTAGATTAAAGGTCTGTTGTAATCCTACTGTAGGGCTTGGTTGTTCTAGATTAAAGGTCTGTTGTAATCCTACTGTAGGGCTTGGTTGTTCTAGATTAAAGGTCTGTTGTATCCTACTGTAGGGCTTGGTTGTTCTAGATTAAAGGTCTGTTGTATCCTACTGTAGGGCTTGGTTGTTCTAGATTAAAGGTCTGTTGTATCCTACTGTAGGGCTTGGTTGTTCTAGGCTTGGTTGTTCTAGATTAAAGGTCTGTTGTATCCTACTGTAGGGCTTGGTTGTTCTAGATTAAAGGTCTGTTGTATCCTACTGTAGGGCTTGGTTGTTCTAGATTAAAGGTCTGTTGTATCCTACTGTAGGGCTTGGTTGTTCTAGATTAAAGGTCTGTTGTATCCTACTGTAGGGCTTGGTTGTTCTAGATTAAAGGTCTGTTGTATCCTACTGTAGGGCTTGGTTGTTCTAGATTAAAGGTCTGTTGTATCCTACTGATTAAAGGTCTGTTGTATCCTACTGTAGGGCTTGGTTGTTCTAGATTAAAGGTCTGTTGTATCCTACTGTAGGGCTTGGTTGTTCTAGGTCTGTATCCTACTGTAGGGCTTGGTTGTTCTAGATTAAAGGTCTGTTGTATCCTACTGTAGGGCTTGGGTTCTAGATTAAAGGTCTGTTGTTCTAGAGGGCTTGGTTGTTTAGATTAAAGGTCTGTTGTATCCTACTGTAGGGCTTGGTTGTTCTAGATTAAAGGTCTGTTTGTAATCCTACTGTAGGGCTTGGTTGTTCTAGATTAAAGGTCTGTTGTATCCTACTGTAGGGCTTGGTTGTTCTAGATTAAAGGTCTGTTGTATCCTACTGTAGGGCTTGGTTGTTCTAGATTAAAGGTCTGTTGTATCCTACTGTAGGGCTTGGTTGTTCTAGATTAAAGGTCTGTTGTATCCTACTGTAGGGCTTGGTTGTTCTAGATTAAAGGTCTGTTGTATCCTACTGTAGGGCTTGGTTGTTCTAGATTAAAGGTCTGTTGTATCCTACTGTAGGGCTTGGTTGTTCTAGATTAAAGGTCTGTTGTAATCCTACTGTTCTAGATTAAAGGTCTGTTGTAATCCTACTGTAGGGCTTGGTTGTTCTAGATTAAAGGTCTGTTTGTAAAATCCTACTGTAGGGCTTGGTTGTTCTAGATTAAAGGTCTGTTGTATCCTACTGTAGGGCTTGGTTGTTCTAGATTAAAGGTCTGTTGTATGCTACTGTAGGGCTTGGTTGTTCTAGATTAAAGGTCTGTTGTATCCTACTGTAGGGCTTGGTTGTTCTAGATTAAAGGTCTGTTGTATCCTACTGTAGGGCTTGGCTGTTCTAGATTAAAGGTCTGTTGTATCCTACTGTAGGGCTTGGTTGTTCTAGATTAAAGGTCTGTTGTATCCTACTGTAGGGTTTGGTTGTTCTAGATTAAAGGTCTGTTGTATCCTACTGTAGGGCTTGGTTGTTCTAGATTAAAGGTCTGTTGTATCCTACTGTAGGGCTTGGTTGTTCTAGATTAAAGGTCTGTTGTATCCTACTGTAGGGCTTGGTTGTTCTAGATTAAAGGTCTGTTGTAATCCTACTGTAGGGCTTGGTTGTTCTAGATTAAAGGTCTGTTGTATCCTACTGTAGGGCTTGGTTGTTCTAGATTAAAGGTCTGTTGTATCCTACTGTAGGGCTTGGTTGTTCTAGATTAAAGGTCTGTTGTATGCTACTGTAGGGCTTGGTTGTTCTAGATTAAAGGTCTGTTGTAATCCTACTGTAGGGCTTGGTTGTTCTAGATTAAAGGTCTGTTGTATGCTACTGTAGGGCTTGGTTGTTCTAGATTAAAGGTCTGTTGTATGCTACTGTAGGGCTTGGTTGTTCTAGATTAAAGGTCTGTTGTATGCTACTGTAGGGCTTGGTTGTTCTAGATTAAAGGTCTGTTGTAATCCTACTGTAGGGCTTGGTTGTTCTAGATTAAAGGTCTGTTGTATCCTACTGTAGGGCTTGGTTGTTCTAGATTAAAGGTCTGTTGTATCCTACTGTAGGGCTTGGTTGTTCTAGATTAAAGGTCTGTTGTATCCTACTGTAGGGCTTGGTTGTTCTAGATTAAAGGTCTGTTGTATCCTACTGTAGGGCTTGGTTGTTCTAGATTAAAGGTCTGTTGTATGCTACTGATTAAAGGGCTTGGTTGTTCTAGATTAAAGGTCTGTTGTAATCCTACTGTAGGGCTTGGTTGTTCTAGATTAAAGGTCTTGGTTGTTTGATTAAAGGTCTGTTGCTACTGTAGGGCTTGGTTGTTCTAGATTAAAGGTCTGTTGTATGCTACTGTAGGGCTTGGTTGTTCTAGATTAAAGGTCTGTTGTAATCCTACTGTAGGGCTTGGTTGTTCTAGATTAAAGGTCTGATGTAATCCTAAGGGTGGTTGTTTAGATTAATCCTACTGTAGGGCTTGGTTGTTCTAGATTAAAGGTCTGTTGTAATCCTACTGTAGGGCTTGGTTGTTCTAGATTAAAGGTCTGTTGTATCCTACTGTAGGGCTTGGTTGTTCTAGATTAAAGGTCTGTTGTATCCTATAGGGCTTGGTTGTTCTAGATTAAAGGTCTGTTGTATCCTACTGGGCTTGGTTGTTCTAGATTAAAGGTCTGTTGTATCCTACTGTAGGGCTTGGTTGTTCTAGATTAAAGGTCTGTTGTATCCTACTGTAGGGCTTGGTTGTTCTAGATTAAAGGTCTGTTGTATCCTACTGTAGGGCTTGGTTGTTCTAGATTAAAGGTCTGTTGTATCCTACTGTAGGGCTTGGTTGTTCTAGATTAAAGGTCTGTTGTATGCTACTGTAGGGCTTGGTTGTTCTAGATTAAAGGTCTGTTGTATCCTACTGTAGGGCTTGGTTGTTCTAGATTAAAGGTCTGTTGTATGCTACTGTAGGGCTTGGTTGTTCTAGATTAAAGGTCTGTTGTATGCTACTGTAGGGCTTGGTTGTTCTAGATTAAAGGTCTGTTGTATCCTACTGTAGGGCTTGGTTGTTCTAGATTAAAGGTCTGTTGTATCCTACTGTAGGGCTTGGTTGTTCTAGATTAAAGGTCTGTTGTATGCTACTGTAGGGCTTGGTTGTTCTAGATTAAAGGTCTGTTGTATCCTACTGTAGGGCTTGGTTGTTCTAGATTAAAGGTCTGTTGTATGCTACTGTAGGGCTTGGTTGTTCTAGATTAAAGGTCTGTTGTATGCTACTGTAGGGCTTGGTTGTTCTAGATTAAAGGTCTGTTGTATCCTACTGTAGGGCTTGGTTGTTCTAGATTAAAGGTCTGTTGTATCCTACTGTAGGGCTTGGTTGTTCTAGATTAAAGGTCTGTTGTATCCTACTGTAGGGCTTGGTTGTTCTAGATTAAAGGTCTGTTGTATGCTACTGTAGGGCTTGGTTGTTCTAGATTAAAGGTCTGTTGTAATCCTACTGTAGGGCTTGGTTGTTCTAGATTAAAGGTCTGTTGTATCCTACTGTAGGGCTTGGTTGTTCTAGATTAAAGGTCTGTTGTATCCTACTGTAGGGCTTGGTTGTTTTAGATTAAAGGTCTGTTGTAATCCTACTGTAGGGCTTGGTTGTTCTAGATTAAAGGTCTGTTGTAATCCTACTGTAGGGCTTGGTTGTTCTAGATTAAAGGTCTGTTGTATCCTACTGTAGGGCTTGGTTGTTCTAGATTAAAGGTCTGTTGTATCCTACTGTAGGGCTTGGTTGTTCTAGATTAAAGGTCTGTTGTATCCTACTGTAGGGCTTGGTTGTTCTAGATGAAAGGTCTGTTGTAATCCTACTGTAGGGCTTGGTTGTTCTAGATTAAAGGTCTGTTGTATCCTACTGTAGGGCTTGGTTGTTCTAGATTAAAGGTCTGTTGTATCCTACTGTAGGGCTTGGTTGTTCTAGATTAAAGGTCTAGGGCTTGGTTGTTTGTTTCCTACTGTAGGGCTTGGTTGTTCTAGATTAAAGGTCTGTTGTAATCCTACTGTAGGGCTTGGTTGTTCTAGATTAAAGGTCTGTTGTATCCTACTGTAGGGCTTGGTTGTTCTAGATTAAAGGTCTGTTGTATCCTACTGTAGGGCTTGGTTGTTCTAGATTAAAGGTCTGTTGTAATCCTACTGTAGGGCTTGGTTGTTCTAGATTAAAGGTCTGTTGTATCCTACTGTAGGGCTTGGTTGTTCTAGATTAAAGGTCTGTTGTAATCCTACTGTAGGGCTTGGTTGTTCTAGATTAAAGGTCTGTTGTATCCTACTGTAGGGCTTGGTTGTTCTAGATTAAAGGTCTGTTGTAATCCTACTGTAGGGCTTGGTTGTTCTAGATTAAAGGTCTGTTGTATCCTACTGTAGGGCTTGGTTGTTCTAGATTAAAGGTCTGTTGTATCCTACTGTAGGGCTTGGTTGTTCTAGATTAAAGGTCTGATGTATCCTACTGTAGGGCTTGGTTGTTCTAGATTAAAGGTCTGTTGTATCCTAAGGTCTAGATTGTAATCCTACTGTAGGGCTTGGTTGTTCTAGATTAAAGGTCTGTTGTATCCTACTGTAGGGCTTGGTTGTTCTAGATTAGGTCTGTTGTATCCTATTAAAGGTCTGTTGTATCCTACTGTAGGGCTTGGTTGTTCTAGATTAAAGGTCTGTTGTATCCTACTGTAGGGCTTGGTTGTTCTAGATTAAAGGTCTGTTGTTTCCTACTGTAGGGCTTGGTTGTTCTAGATTAAAGGTCTGTTGTAATCCTACTGTAGGGCTTGGTTGTTCTAGATTAAAGATCTGTTGTAATCCTACTGTAGGGCTTGGCTGTTCTAGATTAAAGGTCTGTTGTATCCTACTGTAGGGCTTGGTTGTTCTAGATTAAAGGTCTGTTGTAATCCTACTGTAGGGCTTGGTTGTTCTAGATTAAAGGTCTGTTGTATCCTACTGTAGGGCTTGGTTGTTCTAGATTAAAGGTCTGTTGTATCCTACTGTAGGGCTTGGTTGTTCTAGATTAAAGGTCTGTTGTATCCTACTGTAGGGCTTGGTTGTTCTAGATTAAAGGTCTGTTGTATCCTACTGTAGGTCTTGGTTGTCACACTTTTCCCCCCATCCCCCCATCTAGCCTGTAGCTCGGTGCAGATGTTGCCTGTAATCCATGGCTTCTGGTTGGGATATGTACGCAAGGTCACTGTGGGGATTACTTTGTTGATGCTCTTATTGATGAAGCCGGTGACTGGGGGGGTGTACTCCTCAATGCCATTAGACGAATCCCGATACATATTCCAGTCTGTGCTAGCAAAACAGTCCTGTAGCATAGCATCCGCGCCATTTGACAACTTCCGTATTGAGAGACTCACTGGTACTTCCTGCTTTAGTTTTTGCTTGTAAGCAGGAATCAGGAGGATAGAATTATGGTCAGATTTGACAAATGGAGTGGCAGGGAGAGCTTTGTATGCGTCTCTGTGTGTGGAGTAAAGGTGGTCTAGTGTTTTTTTTTCTCTGGTTGCACATGTGACATGCTGGTAGAAATGAGGTAAAACTGATGTAAGTTTGCCTGCAGTATATTCCCCAGCCACTAGGAGCACCAGTTCTGGATGAGCATTTTCTTGTTTATGGCCAGGACCTCTACAGCTGGCTACTCCTGCAGTATTATCTGGGGGCGGGTGCGGTGCTGAGGAGTATTTCTGTCTGTAATTAAAGCCCTTTTGTGGGGAAAAAAATATTCTGATTGGCTAGGTCTGGCTCCCCAGTGGCTAGGCCTGGCTCCCCAGTGGGTGTGGCTATACGCTCCCAGGGCCTGGCTCCCCAGTGGGTGTGGCTATACGCTCCCAGGGCCTGCCTCCCCAGTGGGTGTGGCTATACGCTCCCAGGGCCTGCCTCCCCAGTGGGTATGGCTATACGCTCCCAGGGCCTGGCTCCCCAGTGGCTAGGCCTGGCTCCCCAGTGGGTGTGGCTATACGCTCCCAGGGCCTGGCTCCCCAGTGGGTGTGGCTATACGCTCCCAGGGCCTGCCTCCCCAGTGGGTGTGGCTATACACTCCCAGGGCCTGGCTCCCCAGTGGGTGTGGCCTGCCTCCCCAGTGGGTGTGGCTATATACGCTCCCAGGCCCACCCATGGTTGCACCCCTGCCCAGTCATGTGAAATCCATAGATTAGGGCCTAATACATTTATTTAAATTTACTGATTTCCATCTATGAATTGTAAATCAGTAAAGTCTTTGAAATTGTTGCATGTTGCGTTTATATTTTTGTTCAGTATATATGAAAGCAGGTGCTTCCATACAGGTGAGTCAATGTGCTAACACTAGGTACCAGAATCTCGCAGTATCCTTTTAAAGCCACGGTGTAAGATGTTTTACCATCAAAGAGTGGGCCAGTGGCTGTCAGTTCTGATGATATATATAAATATTATTTTTTTGCCCCGTATTTAACTAGGCAAGTCAGTTAATTAAGAACAATTCTTATTTACAATGACCGCAAACATGGGCCAATTGTGAGCGGCACTGTGGGACGTCCGATCATGACCGTTTGTGATAGAGTTTAGAATCGAACAGCGCCACTCAAGAGCCAAAATATATGGCAGCGGCGGGATTCGAACCCGCGCCTCCGAAGAGACTGGAGCCTTAATCCAGCGCCTTAGACCGCTCGGCCACGCTACCGATGAACGTATATGTTTTCCACATGATTCCGTGTAAATCAGTAAAGTCTTTGAAATTGTTGCATGTTGCGTTTATATTTTTGTTCAGTATATATGAAAGCAGGTGCTTCCACACAGGTGAGTCAATGTGCTAACACTAGGTACCAGAATCTCGCAGTATCCTTTTAAAGCCACGGTGTAAGATGTTTTACCATCAAAGAGTGGGCCACCAACAAAACATTATTAAAAATTGATCAAATGCAGCCTATGACATTGATTGAAATACTGTAGTCCACAATATATATTATTATAGAGCTCTGCTCAGCCTGTAACCATGACATTATCTATTATTATAGAGCTCTGTTCAGCCTATAAACATGACATTATCTATTATTATAGAACTCTGCTCAGCCTCAACATGACATTATCTATTATTATAGAGCTCTGCTGAGCCTATAAACATGACATTATCTATTATTATAGAGCTCTGTTCAGCCTATAACCATGACATTATCTATTATTATAGAGCTATGCTCAGCCTGTAACCATGACATTATCTATTATTATAGAGCTCTGATTATGACATCATGACATTCCATGAGAGCAGGATTCTAGTTGGAACTCCACGTCTTTTGATTTTCAAATTACACCAAGATTATTATTTATTAGATTTTTTGGTTGGAAACTGGCCAATGGTTATTGGAACCAGAGACGTCCAAACCAGCAAGAGGACGCAACTGTTCCCACTGTGGAAAGGGTTTTAACCAGTTAGGGGACCTGAAACGACACGAGAGGACACACACAGGCGATAAACCTTTCCAATGCTCCCACTGTAAAGAGTTTTTCCTCTCGCAAAGATTGCGTACAGATGTAGGATCTTAGTCTCTCTTCCTGTGCAGCAGTACATTCAAACTTGTAGTTTATTCACCTTTTTAAAAACGCTTCCAAAGTTTGTAATTTCCACTTAACATTTCAGACTTAATTTGCCCTAACGTAAAATGCATCAATCCCTAAAATAAAAAAATAAAAAAATATAATAATCAGCATAATATTTCACATTTCCGGGAGTAATTTCCTGCTGTAGCAAAATGGCTGAAATCAATATTTTCCCCATGTGCGCTGTATTTTTAAATCAAATCAAATTGTATTTCTCACAAACACCGAATGCAACAGGTGTGGACTTTTACTCTGAAATGACGAGTTAAAAAGAAGAAAAAAGGAAATGGAAACAGAAAAGAACAATAAGGAGGTTATATACAAGACGTACCTGTACAGAGTCAATGTGTAGGGGGTTATATACAAGACGTACCTGTACAGAGTCAATGTGCAGGGGGTTATATACAAGACGTACCTGTACAGAGTCAATGTGTAGGGGGTTATATACAAGACGTACCTGTACAGAGTCAATGTGTAGGGGGTTATATACAAGACGTACCTGTACAGAGTCAATGTGCAGGGGGTTATATACAAGACGTACCTGTACAGAGTCAATGTGCAGGGGGTTATATACAAGACGTACCTGTACAGAGTCAATGTGTAGGGGGTTATATACAAGACGTACCTGTACAGAGTCAATGTGCAGGGGGTTATATACAAGACGTACCTGTACAGAGTCAATGTGTAGGGGGTTATATACAAGACGTACCTGTACAGAGTCAATGTGTAGGGGGTTATATACAAGACGTACCTGTACAGAGTCAATGTGCAGGGGGTTATATACAAGACGTACCTGTACAGAGGCAATGTGCAGGGGGTTATATACAAGACGTACCTGTACAGAGTCAATGTGTAGGGGGTTATATACAAGACGTACCTGTACAGAGTCAATGTGCAGGGGGTTATATACAAGACGTACCTGTACAGAGTCAATGTGCAGGGGGTTATATACAAGACGTACCTGTACAGAGTCAATGTGCAGGGGGTTATATACAAGCCGTACCTGTACAGAGTCAATGTGTAGGGGGTTATATACAAGACGTACCTGTACAGAGTCAATGTGCAGGGGGTTATATACAAGACGTACCTGTACAGAGTCAATGTGCAGGGGGTTATATACTAGACGTACCTGTACAGAGTCAATGTGCAGGGGGTTATATACAAGACGTACCTGTACAGAGTCAATGTGCAGGGGGTTATATACAAGACGTACCTGTACAGAGTCAATGTGCAGAGGGTTATATACAAGACGTACCTGTACAGAGTCAATGTGCAGGGGGTTATATACAAGACGTACCTGTACAGAGTCAATGTGCAGGGGTACGAGGTTGTTGAGGTAATGTGTACATGTAGGTAGGGGTTAAAGTGACTAGGTAGATGACAGACATATTTTTTATTTTATTCATCAGATATGTTTTATTAAAATAAAAAAATACTAACATTCAAATCATTGTTCTGCAATTATTGCGTCCTAAATTCCACAGCCGACTGCAGTTACTGCACTTGGACTGCAGTTTCAAAAGAGCAGTCTTTTTTTGTTGTCAGGGAAAACGACATTTTTTACCGTTATTTGCCACATAGCCTAGGTTTTTCAGGACACGGTGAAATGTTTAGTTGATGTCATGTTGAATTCACTTTATTTGACAATTTGACCAAATGTAAAGCAAACCTCGACGTTGAAATGACGTCTGAACCCAGTGGGTTTTAATTAGCTGCAGGTGTTGGATCAACATTCACCTTCGAGACATAAATCTACGACGAGGAACCATCGTTTATGAAAAGGAGGCGAGTAGTAGTAGGATGAAATGGAGAAAATGGTTGGTGAAGCAACAGCTGTGCTGGAATGAGGACAATATGGCTGTCAGTTCTGATGATATATATAAATATTTTTTTTAGCTCCGTATTTAACTAGGCAAGTCAGTTAAGAACAATTCTTATTTACAATGACCGCAAACATGGGCCAATTGTGAGCCGCACTATGGCACTTCCGATCACGACCGTTTGTGATACAGTTTAGTATCGAACCAGGGTCTGTAGTGAAGCCTTTAGCACTGAGATGCAGCGCCACTCAAGAGCCAAAAATATCTGGCAGCGGCGGGATTCGAACCCGCGCCTCCGAAGAGACTGGAGCCTTAATCCAGCGCCTTAGACCGCTCGGCCACGCTACCGATGAACGTATATATCTTCCACATGATACAACATATTGACATCCATCAATACCGGATGTTTCCGTTTTTTATCAACTCCGAAGATAGTTGTATAGTGTGTATGTATAAGAAGTGTGGAAAAACCTTTAAATTATTTGTTATGAAATTGTTTGACAGAATCCTCTTTGCGTCACAGATGGCGACGTGAGTCATTCTTACGTGACGTATAATCTAGTGGACGGGAAGAGCAACACGGCTCCTTATTCATCCACCTTGATAGCTTGCTAGGTAACATGAAACCGAAATATTGAAGCTCTTTTAGGCCATTCTTGTGTATATTAGTCTCAGTGTCTTAAACACAATTGTGTTAACGTATCAACTGCTTAAATGTAACGTCATTTGCATGTTAAATGTGTTAACTTGTTAAGATTGACACTGAGCCCGGCACTAGGCTAGTCTCTAATGCTAACCAGCTAATGCTATTTAGCGAACTAATATCCCCGACCATGAGCTCACTAAGCTACTTCTCCCCTGCTAAAGAGGTCTGCTGGACTCAGAAAGAAGCTCTGGGGCTTAACATTGTCGTAAAAGAGGATGATATTACAGTGAAAGGAGAGGAAGAAGCTTTCAGAATGAAAAAGGAGGAAGAGGAGGCTGTTATAGGGAAAGAAGAGGAGGAGCATTTTGGAGTGGAGGGAGTATCGGCTGTCACAGTGGTAAAAGAGGTAGAAGCTTTCAGAATGAAAGAGGAGGTAATCACATTGAAAGAAGAGAATGACACTTTAGGAGTGAAAGAGGAAGAGGGGATACAGGCTGTCACAGTGGAAAAGGAGGAAGAAGCTTTCCGAATGAAAAAGGAGGAAGAGGCGGCTGTTAGAGTGAAAGACGAACCTTTTTGGGAGGAAGACGAGGCTATCTCAATAAAAGAGAAGGTTGAAGCCGTTCTGGGAGTGAAAGAGGAGGAGACAGAAGATCTGATTAACAGCAGTGAGTATTGTCTAAAAACAACTCAGCAGTTGTTGAACTAGGCTACGGTGTGGTTTTAAAGGGGCATTCTACTGAAGTTCTGCACTCTAATATGTTGTTCAGTACTGGAGGAATTGATAAAGGGCCAATCTGCGATTGGTACATACATTTTTTTTTAACTTGTAAATTATTGATACTTTATTGTCTATTTACATGAATTTAGTTTAGTCAGCGGGTAAACATCATTCCACACTGGGAGCTGTCTCCCAAACTGGGCTCACTCTCTCAGAGGAAGAGATCATTTTTCTGGAATGGCCAGAAAATGTGACATGTTACTCCCTATGTAAATGTGGGGTGTGAAACCTGGCGGTTCAGGTCAGCTCCGTTGAGAGAGTGGAAACAGAGAGCTGACATGGGGCGTTGTGACACTATAAGGCATGGGAACCTATGAAATTCACAGAGCGCTCTATACACCAATAATGTCACTCGGAACATTTACATTACATTACATTTAAGTCATTTAGCAGACGCTCTTATCCAGAGCGACTTACAAATTGGTGAACAATCAACAGGGATTTCGTTTCAAAATGTCCTCCTCGAGCATGTGTTCTGTGATGGGTTCAGGTCCAACTGGGGGCAAGTTTAACACCTCAACCATCCACAGGCTCCCTCTCCAGCCCAGAGGCTGCTGACCCTTCACATGCCATGGTGGGCCAGCCCAGCAGATATCACTAATCATGGGCCTTCTCTGCTTTGTTTGTCCACACAGGCTTCCGTTTCTCTATGAAGGCCCGTATCCCCTCCTGTCCGGAACCAGTCCACAACTTCACATCTCACAGTTGTTTAAAAGCAGAGAAGAAGTCCCAGAACCTGATGACACATAGGAGAGAGTTGTAGCCATTGATTCTTGAAGAATATAACTTCTAAATGCCCAATGACCTCAGTTCAACGGTCATACCCCATCTGAATCCAATATATACCGAGTTTACAAAACATTATGAACACCTGCTCAACTTTGATTTCCCATCAGAACCCACAACAGCCTGTTTAACTCTGAGGGGTAATATACTATGTAGTGGGATAGAGGAGTTAGTGAGCTGACTTTGCTTCAATTCTGAATTCGACTCACTGAATTCAACTCAGGATAACTGTTGAAGGTCTCTTACCTCTTAACCATGTAAGTTTCTAGGGCAACAAATCTTTCATCTCTAACCTGTTCCTGGGCAGGCTAGTTGAGGACCAATCAGGAGGCAGGCTAACCCTACTTTATCCTGACTCAAGTGTTGTGTCTGAGCTGTGATTTGAGGACCAATCAAATCGAAATCCCTTCCATCTGTGATTGCAATAAAAAGTCATAAGTTTACCATCTGTTTGATGTTCTCATTCACACAGGAGAGAGACATGACTATTATGGATCCTCTGGGGAGCCTCAACAACATCCTGATGCTGACGAGGCAGAGAAGAGTCTCTCCAGATCAGAACACCAGATGGTACAGCTTGGTCTGGTCTAGCATACAGCTTGCTCTATCTGGGTCTGGGCTGGGTTTCTGTAAAGCAGTTTATGACAACAGTGACATCAGCATCCATAATGATGTGTGTCTGTGTCCCCTCTTTATGGTTACCAGGACAACGCTAGCCCTTCCTCCCTCCCCGAGTCCCCGTGTCATGCCTTTCCCGGTAGCACGTTACTGCTGGGTATGAAGAGGTTGTCTGTGCTGCTGGTGGACTGCAGGAAAACAACGGGTCTGAGTGGAACTGTGAGAAGAGGAGAAGAGAAGAAAGGATCAGATTTGACACATCAAAGTAAGTGCTGTAGTTGAGTTTGAACAAATAGAATAGATCTGCCCACTCGGGTCTGTTCCCAGTAGGGCTGGTATCTGGTCCCAGTAGGGCTGGTATCTGGTCCCAGTAGGGCTGGTATCTGGTCCCAGTAGGGCTGGTATCTGTTCCCAGTAGGGCTGGTATCTGTTCCCAGTAGGACTGGTATCTGTTCCCAGTAGGGCTGGTATCTGTTCCCAGTAGGGCTGGTATCTGTTCCCATTAGGGCTGGTATCTGGTCCCAGTAGGGCTGGTATCTGGTCCCAGTAGGGCTGGTATCTGGTCCCAGTAGGGCTGGTATCTGTTCCCAGTAGGGCTGGTATCTGTTCCCAGTAGGGCTGGTATCTGTTCCCAGTAGGTCTGGTATCTGGTCCCAGTAGGGCTGGTATCTGTTCCCAGTAGGGCTGGTATCTGGTCCCAGTAGGGCAGGTATCTGTTCCCAGTAGGGCTGGTATCTGTTCCCAGTAGGGCTGGTATCTGTTCCCAGTAGGGCTGGTATCTGTTCCCAGTAGGGCTGGTATCTGTTCCCAGTAGGGCTGGTATCTGGTCCCAGTAGGTCTGGTATCTGGTCCCAGTAGGTCTGGTATCTGGTCCCAGTAGGTCTGGTATCTGTTCCCAGTAGGGCTGGTATCTGTTCCCAGTAGGGCTGGTATCTGTTCCCAGTAGGGCTGGTATCTGTTCCCAGTAGGGCTGGTATCTGTTCCCAGTAGGGCTGGTATCTGTTCCCAGTAGGGCTGGTATCTGTTCCCAGTAGGGCTGGTATCTGTTCCCAGTAGGGCTGGTATCTGTTCCCAGTAGGGCTGGTATCTGGTCCCAGTAGGGCTGGTATCTGTTCCCAGTAGGGCTGGTATCTGTTCCCAGTAGGGCTGGTATCTGTTCCCAGTAGGGCTGGTATCTGGTCCCAGTAGGGCTGGTATCTGTTCCCAGTAGGGCTGGTATCTGTTCCCAGTAGGGCTGGTATCTGTTCCAAGTAGGGCTGGTATCTGTTCCCAGTAGGGCTGGTATCTGTTCCCAGTAGGGCTGGTATCTGTTCCCAGTAGGGCTGGTATCTGTTCCCAGTAGGGCTGGTATCTGGTCCATATATAGACACCATTCTGCCAAGTTATCTTACAATTTCTACCGATCTGCGTGCCAGATGTGGTTTTCATATGCACATTTTCATGGAACATTTTAAATTCATTTATAATAAACGTCTTCATATCTCAAAATCATTGTCCTGTTGTTCATCAAAATTCAATCTAAATGAAAATTATAAAAAACCTAAAAAGTATTTTCTGTTTCCAACTATGTAAAAATAGCTGACATAAAGTCAACAAATAAAAACATTGCAGCCTGCATGTTGAAAATATCCTGATTAAATAAAAAATCCTATAAAATCACATTGACTGTGCATGGCCTGTCTGCAGCCAACTTGACACACTGTATCAACTATTAACTTGGGTCAGGCCTGAAGCTTGTGCTAGTAACCTAGCAACATTGTATAACATATTCTGCATCCTCAGAGTTTCCCCTCAACCGGTGAGCTCAGTACAGACAGACAGACAGACAGACAGACAGACAGACAGACAGACAGACAGACAGACAGACAGACAGACAGACAGACAGACAGACAGACAGACAGACAGACAGACAGACAGACAGACAGACAGACAGACAGACAGACAGACAGACAGACAGACAGACAGACAGACAGACAGACAGACAGACAGACAGACAGACAGACAGACAGACAGACAGACAGACAGACAGACAGACAGACAGACAGAGCTGTAGGCTATTTGCGCAAGAGGTAAGAAGAAATGCTCGACTTGGACAGAGCTGTAGGCTATTTGCGCAAGAGATAAGAAGCAATGCTCGACTTGGACAGGCGCTCACTGGAGCTGAGTAGCGAAACCTCAAATGTTCCTCTTATAGAATATTAGCTCAGAAGTATAGTGGAGCACCTGCACCTACATATAAACAGTACCAGCACCCAAAATGAGTACCGGAATCTATTCCAGTCCAAGTCAAGCACTGATGAGAAGTAATCAGGTCTATTTCATGACGTTTCCACTGGACCAGAGCATTTACTTGTTTCCCGCTGAGTGGTTCATCGAAAAGGGAGAGAGCTGGAAAATATTTTTTTTATATACATTGAGGAACTATTGTAATTCTCAATGGATGTAAAAACACACTTTTGTTTTGCTAGCTGTTTTAGGTGAAGAAAACATTACATTGAGAAGCTCCACAGGTCCACAGCGTTGGACTAGTAACCGGAAGGTTGCAAGTTCAAACCCCCCCGAGCTGACAAGGTACAAATCTGTCGTTCTGCCCCTGAACAAGGCAGTTAACCCCACTGTTCCCCGGCCGTCATTGAAAATAAGAATTTGTTCTTTAACTGACTTAGTTCAAATTAAAATAAATAGTGGTGGTGCGTTAAGCCAATCAGACATACTGTCAAATTGGCGGTGAGGTGAATTGTGCGTCTGGGCGCTGCATAGTTAATATGACGTCTGCATTGACCATGTAGCATTTACAGTGATACGACCTCCTCAGAAGTAGAGGGGCATTCATACTTGACCATGTAGCATTTACAGTGATACGACCTCTTCAGAAGTAGAGGGGCATTCATACCTGACCATGTAGCATTTACAGTGATACGACCTCTTCAGAAGTAGAAGGGCATTCATACTTCTTGCACTTCGTGAAGCAGTGCAGAGCTGTTGTCCAGGAAGTTGTCCAGGAAGTTGTCCAGGAAGTGAGTTTGTTTTTGTACAGGATGTACTGTTGACGCCCTGTGGAATCCATAGGAATTGCATCAGGGAGCTATTTTACAATATGACCTTTCTCTTGCATTTCTAAGAGGATGGTCTCTCCAATAAATAAAATCCGGCTGGATTTTCTCCTACCATATCTATTGTGTTATAGTCTCCTACATTATTGTAACATTTCTACAAACTTCAACGTTTTTTTTATATTTCCAATGGTACCAATTATATGCATATCCTCTCTTCAGGACCTGAGCTACAGTCAGTTTACTTTGGGCACGTCATTCAGACAGGAAGTGGACATAAAAGGGGGGCCCTATCCCTAAGGGCATGTGCTACAGTCAGTTTACTTTGGGCACGTCATTCAGACAGGAAGTGGACATAAAAGGGGGGCCCTATCCCTAAGGGCATGTGCTACAGTCAGTTTACTTTGGGCACGTCATTCAGACAGGAAGTGGACATAAAAGGGGGGCCCTATCCCTGAGGGCATGTCCGAGCACACTCCTCCAGTTAACCTAGCTGAGTTAAAAGCAAAAGAATATCAACAAATAAATAAATCAATCAATATTGTTTTTAAACTTCCTGTTTCTGTTTATTTACCCATTTTGATGTCATATATTGAATCTGGATTTACTTCCAAAGTCTTAGTCAATAATTGAAACCAACCTCATTTAATCTGACATCCACATTCCATTGATGCCTCCTAACCCTATATCAGATGTTGGATGTGGAGATCAATAAGGAGGTTATAGAGCTAGATCAGATTTCGATAAATTCCCTTACAACCCCCTAAGAAGTAGATCAGATTTGAATGTCATTTTTTTATCAATAAGGATGTCAAGAGGATAAGGATATCATAAATCTAGATCAGATTAGGATGTCATAAATCTAGATCAGATTTAGGATGTCATAAATCTAGATCAGATTTAGGATGTCTTAAATCTAGATCAGATTAGGATGTCATAAATCTAGATCAGATTTAGGATGTCATAAATCTAGATCAGATTTAGGATGTCATAAATCTAGATCAGATTAGGATGTCATAAATCAAGATCAGATTTAGGACGTCAACAAAAAAAGACACAACAACATGTAAAGTTCAATAGGATTTATTTTATTAGCCTACAGTTCTCTACATCCACTCTGCTCTAAGGGATCTATATTAAACCCCATACAAAGACTTAGCAGGAGGTTTCATCATGTGGACTTCGTACATGTCTGTCTAACTAAACACTGTCTTTGGCAGGAGAGAGATCAGACTCTCACGTTGACAGCGGTAAGAGTCCTCCGGGGGATCCGGACCCAGCGACGCCCAAACCAGCTGGACGACACCACTGCGCCCAGTGTGGAAAGAGTTTTAACCATTTAGGGAACCTGAAAACGCATGGCAGGACACATACGGGAGAGAAGCCGTACCACTGCGCCATGTGTGGAAAGCGATTCACCCATTCAGGGAGCCTGAAAGCACACACGAAAATACACACAGGGGAGAAACCTTATCACTGCTCTCAGTGCGGAAAGAGATTTATCCAGTTAGGGAACCTGGAATCACACGAGAGAACTCACACAGAAGTAAAGAGGCTTTTCCACTGTTCTCATTGTGAAAAAACGTTTAAGAATTTAGGGAACCTGAAAGTGCATGAGAAATGCCATACAGGCGGGAAGCTTTTTCGCTGCTCCCAGTGTGGAACGATATTTACCCAGTTTAGGCACCTGACAGACCACGAGGTAACACACACAGGGAAGATGCCTTACCACTGCTCCCGGTGTGGAAAGACATATTTCACATCACATGCACTTAGTCTTCATGAGAGAACACACACAGTGCTCCCGCCCTTATCTCATATTTTTGACTGAAAAATCGTGTTTATGCCACATGAAATCAAATTGTAGAAAGTTTACTCGACAACGACGACGACAAAACAAATGTTACCCTCTGTTTCTTCTTGAGAAAACACATTAAAACAATTATTTAACATTCAATTCTTATTACTACCAACTGAAATAAGAATTTCCAATATTATTTTTCCAATCAAGTTACAGTCACGGTCTTCATCTGAAGAGGAGAGGCGAGAAGGATCGGAGGACCAAAATGTGGCGTGATATGTGTTCATGTTGAATGTTTAATTAAAGAAAGAACTGAACACTGAAACACGATACAAAAACAGTAAACAAAATAACAACCGTGATGCTAATGCGAGCTGCGCTGAAACAAGCCATCAACATAGACAATCACCCACAAACAAACAGTGAAACCCAGGCTACCTAAGTATGATTCTCAATCAGAGACAACTAATGACACCTGCCTCTGATTGAGAACCATACTAGGCCGAAACATAGAAATACCCAAATCATAGAAAAACAAACAGACTGCCCACCCAACTCACGCCCTGACCATACTAAATAATGACAAAACACAGGAAATAAAGGTCAGAACGTGACACAGAGCTCTACCAGGCGGTTGAGAAGTCAAGAGGGTCATATCTCCAGTCCATCTTTAGAGTTGTTAGGAAGGCATTTCTAAGGCTCTGGGCAATGTGGTGTGTGCCGCCTTATCAATCGGTCCGTTTAGTGAAGTACGGAACGGCAGAGTCTGAGAGCAGCCTGTTTGTTGTCACGGAGACAGAGAGTGTTCAGTTTGCTCTCTGGTTGGAGGGAGCCAGTCTGTAAACTGGGAGTTCTTCAGTGTTTTACTTGCTATATTGTATTTACTTTGCCACCATGGCCTTTTTTTGCCTTTACCTCCCTTATCTCACCTCATTTGCTCACATCGTATATAGACTTATTTATACTGTATTATTGACTGTATGTTTGTTTTACTCCATGTGTAACTCTGTGTCGTTGTATGTGTCGAACTGCTTTGCTTTATCTTGGCCAGGTCGCAATTGTAAATGAGAACTTGTTCTCAACTTGCCTACCTGGTTAAATAAAGGTGAAATAAAAAAATAAAACATTTTTTTTAAACAAAATGTCAGGCAGATCAGCTCCTGTCTTACATGAGTGCTTCCCGGTAGCTGGTGTACAGTTCCGACCGGCCTAGAATGATTCTGCTGCAGGGGTCTCTTCTGGACTCTCTCCAGCTTGAACGGTCAGGGTTTGAGTGAGGTCAGGATGTGGTCATGGTATACGAGGGTGACAGGATGTGGTCATGGTATACGAGGGTGACAGCCAGGGAAAACAGAGGATGTGGTCATGGTATACGAGGGTGACAGGATGTGGTCATGGTATACGAGGGTGACAGGATGTGGTCATGGTATACGAGGGTGACAGCCAGGGAAAACAGAGGATGTGGTCATGGTATACGAGGGTGACAGGATGTGGTCATGGTATACGAGGGTGACAGGATGTGGTCATGGTATACGAGGGTGACAGCCAGGGAAAACAGAGGATGTGGTCATGGTATACGAGGGTGACAGGATGTGGTCATGGTATACGAGGGTGACAGGATGTGGTCATGGTATACGAGGGTGACAGCCAGGGAAAACAGAGGATGTGGTCATGGTATACGAGGGTGACAGCCAGGGAAAACACAGGATGTGATCATGGTATACGAGGGTGACAGCCAGGGAAAACACAGGATGTGATCATGGTATACGAGGGTGACAGGATGTGGTCATGGTATACGAGGGTGACAGGATGTGGTCATGGTATACGAGGGTGACAGGATGTGGTCATGGTATACGAGGGTGACAGCCAGGGAAAACACAGGATGTGATCATGGTATACGAGGGTGACAGGATGTGGTCATGGTATACGAGGGTGACAGGATGTGGTCATGGTATACGAGGGTGACAGCCAGGGAAAACACAGGATGTGATCATGGTATACGAGGGTGACAGCCAGGGAAAACAGGATGTGGTCATGGTATACGAGGGTGACAGGATGTGGTCATGGTATACGAGGGTGACAGGATGTGGTCATGGTATACGAGGGTGACAGCCAGGGAAAACACAGGATGTGATCATGGTATACGAGGGTGACAGCCAGGGAAAACAGGATGTGGTCATGGTATACGAGGGTGACAGGATGTGGTCATGGTATACGAGGGTGACAGGATGTGGTCATGGTATACGAGGGTGACAGGATGTGGTCATGGTATACGAGGGTGACAGGATGTGGTCATGGTATACGAGGGTGACAGGATGTGATCATGGTATACGAGGGTGACAGGATGTGGTCATGGTATACGAGGGTGACAGGATGTGGTCATGGTATACGAGGGTGACAGGATGTGGTCATGGTATACGAGGGTGACAGCCAGTGAAAACACAGGATGTGGTCATGGTATACGAGGGTGACAGCCAGGGAAAACAGACTCCAGAAATGGTCTTACAACTGGTCTCTTGAATAATGTTTACATACTGCTTTACTCACCTCATATGAACGGTCAGGGTTTGTGTTCTGTATTCTAACCACTAGACTACCCTACCCTGCCGTCCCTACACTCTAACCACTAGGCTACCCTGCCGCCCCTACACTCTAACCACTAGGCTACCCTGCCGTCCCTACACTCTAACCACTAGGCTACCCTGGCGCACCTACGCTCTAACCACTAGGCTACCCTGCCGCCCTACGCTCTAACCACTAGGCTACCCTGCCGTCCCTACGCTCTAACCACTAGGCTACCCTGCCGTCCCTACGCTCTAACCACTAGGCTAACCTGCCGTCCCTACGCTCTAACCACTAGGCTAACCTGCCGTCCCTACGCTCTAACCACTAGGCTAACCTGCCGTCCCTACGCTCTAACCACTAGGCTACCCTGCCGTCCCTACGCTCTAACCACTAGGCTACCCTGCCGTCCCTACGCTCTAACCACTAGGCTACCCTGCCGTCCCTACGCTCTAACCACTAGGCTAACCTGCCGTCCCTACGCTCTAACCACTAGGCTAACCTGCCGTCCCTACGCTCTAACCACTAGGCTACCCTGCCGTCCCTACGCTCTAACCACTAGGCTACCCTGCCGTCCCTACGCTCTAACCACTAGGCTACCCTGCCGTCCCTACGCTCTAACCACTAGGCTACCCTGCCGTCCCTACGCTCTAACCACTAGGCTACCCTGCCGTCCCTCCCTCTAACCACTAGGCTACCCTGCCGTCCCTCCACTCTAACCACTAGGCTACCCTGCCGTCCCTCCACTCTAACCACTAGGCTACCCTGCCGTCCCTACACTCTAACCACTAGGCTACCCTGCCGTCCCTACACTCTAACCACTAGGCTACCCTGCCGTCCCTCCACTCTAACCACTAGGCTACCCTGCCGTCCCTCCACTCTAACCACTAGGCTACCCTGCCGTCCCTCCACTCTAACCACTAGGCTACCCTGCCGTCCCTCCCTCTAACCACTAGGCTACCCTGCCGTCCCTACGCTCTAACCACTAGGCTAACCTGCCGTCCCTACGCTCTAACCACTAGGCTACCCTGCCGTCCCTACGCTCTAACCACTAGGCTACCCTGCCGTCCCTACGCTCTAACCACTAGGCTACCCTGCCGTCCCTACGCTCTAACCACTAGGCTACCCTGCCGTCCCTACGCTCTAACCACTAGGCTACCCTGCCGTCCCTACGCTCTAACCACTAGGCTACCCTGCCGTCCCTACGCTCTAACCACTAGGCTACCCTGCCGTCCCTACGCTCTAACCACTAGGCTACCCTGCCGTCCCTACACTCTAACCACTAGGCTACCCTGCCGTCCCTACGCTCTAACCACTAGGCTACCCTGCCGTCCCTACGCTCTAACCACTAGGCTACCCTGCCGTCCCTCCACTCTAACCACTAGGCTACCCTGCCGTCCCTACGCTCTAACCACTAGGCTAACCTGCCGTCCCTACGCTCTAACCACTAGGCTACCCTGCCGTCCCTACGCTCTAACCACTAGGCTAACCTGCCGTCCCTACGCTCTAACCACTAGGCTACCCTGCCGTCCCTACGCTCTAACCACTAGGCTACCCTGCCGTCCCTACGCTCTAACCACTAGGCTACCCTGCCGTCCCTACGCTCTAACCACTAGGCTACCCTGCCGTCCCTACGCTCTAACCACTAGGCTACCCTGCCGTCCCTACGCTCTAACCACTAGGCTACCCTGCCGCCCCTACGCTCTAACCACTAGGCTACCCTGCCGTCCCTACGCTCTAACCACTAGGCTACCCTGCCGTCCCTACGCTCTAACCACTAGGCTACCCTGCCGTCCCTACGCTCTAACCACTAGGCTACCCTGCCGTCCCTACGCTCTAACCACTAGGCTACCCTGCCGTCCCTACGCTCTAACCACTAGGCTACCCTGCCGTCCCTACGCTCTAACCACTAGGCTACCCTGCCGTCCCTACGCTCTAACCACTAGGCTACCCTGCCGTCCCTACGCTCTAACCACTAGGCTACCCTGCCGTCCCTACACTCTAACCACTAGGCTACCCTGCCGTCCCTACGCTCTAACCACTAGGCTACCCTGCCGTCCCTACGCTCTAACCACTAGGCTACCCTGCCGTCCCTACGCTCTAACCACTAGGCTACCCTGCCGTCCCTCCGCTCTAACCACTAGGCTACCCTGCCGTCCCTACGCTCTAACCACTAGGCTACCCTGCCGTCCCTACGCTCTAACCACTAGGCTACCCTGCCGTCCCTACGCTCTAACCACTAGGCTACCCTGCCGTCCCTACGCTCTAACCACTAGGCTACCCTGCCGTCCCTACGCTCTAACCACTAGGCTACCCTGCCGTCCCTACGCTCTAACCACTAGGCTAACCTGCCGTCCCTACGCTCTAACCACTAGGCTACCCTGCCGTCCCTACGCTCTAACCACTAGGCTAACCTGCCGTCCCTACGCTCTAACCACTAGGCTAACCTGCCGTCCCTACACTCTAACCACTAGGCTGGTCTCTGCTGCTTTTACTTCTCATATGTATATATTCTGTATTTTATTCTCCTGTATTTTAGACGATGCCACTCCGACGTTACTCGTCCCAATATTTATATATTTCTTAATTCCATTCTTTTACTTTTAGATGTGTGTGTATTGTTGTGAATTGTTAGATACTACTGTTTGGAGCTAGGAACACAAGCATTTCACTACACCCGCAATAACATCTGCTTCAACATGTGTATGGACCAATAACATCTGCTTAAATGTGTATGGACCAATAACATCTGCTTAAATGTGTATGGACCAATAACATCTGCTTAAATGTGTATGGACCAATAACATCTGCTTAAATGTGTATGGACCAATAACATCTACTACATCATGTGTATGGACCAATAACATCTGCTTAAAATGTGTATGGACCAATAACATCTACTACATCATGTGTATGGACCAATAACATCTACTACATCATGTGTATGGACCAATAACATCTACTACATCATGTGTATGGACCAATAACATCTGCTACATCATGTGTATGGACCAATAACATCTACTACATCATGTGTATGGACCAATAACATCTGCTTAAATGTGTATGGACCAATAACATCTGCTTAAAATGTGTATGGACCAATAACATCTACTTCAACATGTGTATGGACCAATAACATCTACTACAGCATGTGTATGGACCAATAACATCTGCTTAAATGTGTATGGACCAATAACATCTACTACAGCATGTGTATGGACCAATAACATCTACTACAGCATGTGTATGGACCAATAACATCTGCTTAAATGTGTATGGACCAATAACATCTGCTTAAAATGTGTATGGACCAATAACATCTACTTCAACATGTGTATGGACCAATAACATCTACTACAGCATGTGTATGGACCAATAACATCTGCTTAAATGTGTATGGACCAATAACATCTACTACAGCATGTGTATGGACCAATAACATCTGCTTAAATGTGTATGGACCAATAACATCTACTACATCATGTGTATGTGTAACGGATGTGAAACGGCTAGCTTAGTTAGCGGTGTGCGCTAAATAGCGTTTCAATCGGTGACGTCACTTGCTCTGAGACCTTGAAGTAGTGGTTCCCCTTGCTCTGCAAGGGCCGTGGCTTTGTGGAGCGATGGGTAACGACGCTTCGTGGGTGACTGTTGTTGATGTGTGCAGAAGGTCCCTGGTTCGCGCCCGGGTATGGGCGAGGGGACGGTTTAAAATTATACTGTTACATATGGACCAATAACATCTGTTACAACGTGTGTATGGACCAATAACATCTACTATAGATATCACTGTTGGAGCTAGGAAAATAAACACGTTTAATATCACTGTTGGAGCTAGGAACACACAGCACTGTTGGAGCTAGGAACATAAACATGATAGATATCACTGTTGGAGCTAGGAACACACAGCATGATAAATATCACTGTTGGAGCTAGGAAAATAAACACGTTTAATATCACTGTTGGAGCTAGGAACACACAGCATGATAGATATCACTGTTGGAGCTAGGAACACACAGCATGATAGATATCACTGTTGGAGCTAGGAACACACAGCATGATAGATATCACTGTTGGAGCTAGAAACACACAGCATGATAAATATCACTGTTGGAGCTAGGAACACACAGCATGATAGATATCACTGTTGGAGCTAGGAACATAAATATGATAGATATCACTGTTGGAGCTAGGAACACACAGCATGATAGATATCACTGTTGGAGCTAGGAACATAAACATGATAGATATCACTGTTGGAGCTAGGAACACACAGCATGATAGATATCACTGTTGGAGCTAGGAACACACAGCATGATAAATATCACTGTTGGAGCTAGGAACATAAATATGATAGATATCACTGTTGGAGCTAGGAACACACAGCATGATAGATATCACTGTTGGAGCTAGGAACACACAGCATGATAGATATCACTGTTGGAGCTAGGAACACACAGCATGATAGATATCACCGTATTCGCGGAGAGCGCGCTTAAACGATGACCATGATCTCCAAAATTCACCAAAGGCTCTTTTCGGAGCCACCTCCATATTTCCGTCAAAAAGGCACAATTGTTTAATTTCTACACGCCCCTCTACATTTCCCACCATGTATGTTGTTGACGAACACCTCGTGTTCCCTGCTCTCGAGTCACAACACAACCGGACTAGTTAAATAAAGGGCCACATAGAAATAGAAAATAGAAACTGCGTATTGCACGTTTTACTCGGCGGAATTCTAGATTCAATATTATCTGCTAACGAGAGGGACGTGACCACAAAAAAGTGATTATGTGTATATTAGTATGCCCAGAGTAGAACAGTCAAAGGTTTTACAAAGGAGGGGAAAATACACTAGGAGTAATAAGTGATAGTGATGATATTAGGGCAAAGAGTCCCAATAATAAGTGTTGGCATGGAGAATTGTCATTATGTAGCGAAGAAAAACATTGCATGACAACTGACTTTGTAAGTTCCCACATTGCAGTGCTGCTGAGAGACTCGTGCAGAGGTGTGAAAACTTTACCGTGGAGCACGGCCCCCATCTAGTGGATAAACGTGGGTACTGCAAACGTGTGAGCACGTCATTGTGGTGTAACGGATGGGAAACGGCTAGCTTTGTTTGCGGTGTTCACGCTAAATAGCGTTTCAATCGGTGACATCTCTTGCTCTGAGACCTTGAAGTAGTGGTTCCCCTTGCTCTGCAAGAGCCGCGGCTTTTGTGGAGCGATGGGTAACGATGCTTCGTGGGTGACTGTTGTTGATGTGTGCAGAGGGTGCCTGGTTCTCGCCCAGGTATGGGCGGGGACGGTCTAAAGTTATACTGTCACAGTGGCTCCCTATTGGTATTTGATTTTCAGCCCAGCGTTTCCCAAACTCCGTCCTCCAGTCCCGAGTGGTGCACGTTGTGCTTTTTGAGAATCCTATTTCTCTTGGAATGTAAACATGCTAGAGTCTGTCAATTACTTTGTGAAAAATCGCCATTCCATCATTCCTGTCCCATGTGACCGTTGAAGACGTGTCACAAATCCTTGGTGGCAAAAACTCCCATGTTTTGATCAGATCATTTCAATTGGTCAAAAAGATGCATTAGGATGCTAGAGGAAACATTAGCATTGGGATGCTAGCGGAAACTTTAACATTAGCATTGGGATGCTAGCGGAAACATTAGCATTGGGATGCTAGCGGAAACATTAGCATTGGGATGCTAGCGGAAACATTAGCATTGGGATGCTAGCGGAAACTTTAACATTAGCATTGGGATGCTAGCGGAAACTTTAACATTAGCATTGGGATGCTAGCGGAAACTTTAACATTAGCATTGGGATGCTAGCGGAAACTTTAACATTAGCATTGGGATGCTAGCGGGAAACATTAGCATTGGGATGCTAGCGGGAAACATTAGCATTGGGATGCTAGCGGAAACATTAGCATTGGAATGCTAGCGGAAACATTAGCATTGGGATGCTAGCGGAAACATTAACATTAGCATTGGATGCTAGCCGAAACATTAGCATTGGGATGCTAGTGGAAACATTAGCATTGGGGTGCTAGCGGAAACATTAGCATTGGGATGCTAGCGGAAACTTTAACATTCGTAATGAGCACGGTGACAAACATTCATTGTTACACCCCTGTAATTACAGACAGCAATTACCACCAGTTAGATGTTACTATTACAGCATAACTATGAATTATTGTAATGTATTACAATATTTGTACTAAAACAGACATTCAACTGAGGCGCTACCAAATATTGAAAGGAGAGGAAGCTTTCAGAATGAAAAAAGGAGGAAGAGGAGGCTGTCACATTGAAAGAAGAGGAAGAGGAGATATAGGCTGTCACAGTGGATGAGGAAGAAGGGATAGAGGGTGTTACAGTGGAAGAGGAAGAAGGGATAGAGGGTGTTACAGAGGAAGAGGAAGAAGGGATGGAGGGTGTTACAGTGGAAGAGGAAGAAGGGATAGAGGGTGTTACAGAGGAAGAGGAAGAAGGGATAGAGGGTGTTACAGTGAAAGAGGAGGAGGGGATAGAGGGTGTTACAGTGGAAGAGGAGGAGGGGATAGAGGGTGTTACAGTGGAAGAAGGGATAGAGGGTGTTACAGAGGAAGAGGAAGAAGGGATGGAGGGTGTTACAGTGGAAGAAGGGATAGAGGGTGTTACAGTGGAGGAAGGGATAGAGGGTGTTACAGTGGAAGAAGGGATAGAGGGTGTTACAGAGGAAGAGGAAGAAGGGATAGAGGGTGTTACAGAGGAAGAGGAAGAAGGGATAGAGGGTGTTACAGTGAAAGAGGAGGAGGGGATAGAGGGTGTTACAGTGGAAGAAGGGATAGAGGGTGTTACAGTGGAAGAAGGGATAGAGGGTGTTACAGTGGAAGAGGAAGAAGGGATAGAGGGTGTTACAGAGGAAGAGGAAGAAGGGATGGAGGGTGTTACAGTGGAAGAAGGGATAGAGGGTGTTACAGTGGAGGAAGGGATAGAGGGTGTTACAGTGGAAGAAGGGATAGAGGTGTTACAGAGGAAGAGGAAGAAGGGATAGAGGGTGTTACAGAGGAAGAGGAAGAAGGGATAGAGGGTGTTACAGTGAAAGAGGAGGAGGGGATAGAGGGTGTTACAGTGGAAGAAGGGATAGAGGGTGTTACAGTGGAAGAGGAGGAAGGGATAGAGGGTGTTACAGTGGAAGAGGAAGAAGGGATAGAGGGTGTTACAGAGGAAGAGGAAGAAGGGATAGAGGGTGTTACAGTGAAAGAGGAGGAGGGGATAGAGGGTGTTACAGTGGAAGAGGAGGAAGGGATAGAGGGTGTTACAGTGGAAGAGGAAGAAGGGATAGAGGGTGTTACAGAGGAAGAGGAAGAAGGGATAGAGGTGTTACAGTGAAAGAGGGGATAGAGGGTGTTACAGTGGAAGAAGGGATAGAGGGTGTCATAGTGGAAGAAGGGATAGAGGGTGTTACTGTGGAAGAGGAGGAAGGGATAGAGGCTGTTACAGTGGAAGAGGAAGAAGGGATAGAGGGTGTTACAGTAGAAGAGGAAGAAGGGATAGAGGGTGTTACAGTGGAAGAAGGGATAGAGGCTGTTACAGTGGAAGAAGGGATAGAGGGTGTTACAGTGGACGAGGAAGATGAGATAGAGGGTGTTACAGTGGATGAGGAAAAGGAGATAGAGGGTGTTACAGTGGATGAGGAAGAGGAGATAGAGGGTGTTACAGTGGACGAGGAAGAGGAGATAGAGGGTGTTACAGTGGACGAGGACGAGGAGATAGAGGGTGTTACAGTGGACGAGGAAGAGGAGATGCTTTCCGAATGAAAAGGAGGAAGAAGATATCACATTGAAAGAAGAGGAGGATGTTGTAGTGAAAGAAGAAGAGGAGGATGTTGTAGTGAAAGAAGAGGAAGAACCTTTTGAAGAGGAAGAGGAGGACATCTCAATGAAAGAGAAGGGGAAATACATTTTGGGAGTGTAAGAGGAGCAGGAGGAGAGGAAGATTAACACCAGTTAGTTGTCTCATAAAAACAGGGGCACAAACTCAGCACTTGTTGAACTAATGTGTTGCTCAGTACTATAGGAATTGTTAAAGGGGCAAACTTGGAAAATGCGTTTTTTTAAATGCACAAACATAAAAATACATGACAGTTTACAAAACTGATATAGACAACAACAACATAAGATAATATTACATTACAAATAAAATAAACAATTTAATTGCATAGAGTAAAGTACTGCTAAGAAGTAAGAGAAAACATGAGCTCTGGTTGTTTTGCAATGACTTACGACAGAATAAACAATTGTCGTGAATATTTTTCTAAACTGCGTTACCCCACTCCGGTCAGCAGATGGCGACGTGAGTCTTTCAGATTGTGCCTCTCGCCGTGACGTATAATCTAGTGGACGGGCGAGGGCGCTTCAATAACAACACGGTTCCTGACTCAACTTTCTCGCTCGACAACACAAAACGTAATATTGACGCTTATTTTGTCATTGTTTGTATATATATTCATCTCAGTGTTTTAAACACAATTCTGTTTGAGTATCTACTGGTTAAATGAACATAATTTACTTGTTACATTGGCAAATAAGGTTAAGGTTATTTCTGAGCCAAGCACTAGGCCAGTCGCTAGCTGACATGCCCTGACCATGAGCTCACTTTGCTACTCCACCCCTGCTAAAGAAGAAGAGGTCTGTTGCGCGGAGAAAGAATCTCTGGGGCTGAACTTTGTCGTGAAAGAAGAACATGAGGATATTGCAGTGAAAGGAGATGAAGACGTGTTTAGATTTAAGCAGGAGGAAGAGAATACTATATCATTTAAAAAGAGAAAGAACCTTGTGGAATGAAACGGGAAGAGGAGGTTCTCACATTAAAAGAGGAGGATGTTACAGTTAAAGAAGAGAAAGACACTTTAGGAGTGAAAGAGGAAGAGGGGATACAGGCTGTCACAGTGGAAGAAGAGGAAGTAGAAGCTTTCAGAATTAAAAAGGAGGAAGATGAGGATATCAGCGTGGAAGAGGGGTAGAATCTTTAAGAATCAAAAAGGAGGAAGAGGAAGAACCTTTTAGAGAGGACGAGGAGGAGGAGGCTCTCTCAATAAAAGACAAGGAGGAAGGAGAGGAGGAGGAGACAGACGATCTGATTAACGCCAGTGAGTATTGGATTAAAAACAGGGGCATAAACTACCCTTGTTAAACTAATGTGTGGTTTTAAAGGGGCAATTTTACTGGAGTTCTACACTTGTATTGTTCAGTACTGTAGGACTTGTTAAAGGGACATGCATTTTTTACTTTTAAATTAATTGTATAAATATATAATTAATTGTATATAGCCTACCACAAACTTACACCAAACTTCGACCTCCCCCCTTGTTTTTCCACTTCTGCTACTCGCTGTTTATTTTCTTTAACAGCAAACAACACAGACGGAATCAAATCAAATATTATTAGTCACATGTGCCGATTCCCAAAAGGTGTAGATCTTACCGTGAAATGCTTCCTGACAAGCCCTTAACAAACAATGAAGTAAAAGAAAAAGAGTTCAGAAAATATTTAGAAAATAAACAATTGTAAAAAAAAAATGTTTCTAAGTAACACAATAAAATAACAATAACGATAGAGATTCTGGATTCGAGTCCAGGCGACCGGGAGACCCCTGGGGCGGCGCATAATTGGCCCAGTGTTGTCCAGATTAGGGGAGGGTTTGTCTGGCAGGGATGTCCTGGTCACATCGCGCACTAGCGACTCCTGTGACAGTCTTGGCGCAGTGCACGCTGACACGGTAGCCAGGTGCACAGTGTTTCCTCCGACACGTTGGTGCTTCCCGGGTTAAGTGGGCATTGTGTCAAGAAGCGGTGCGGCTTGGTTGTTTCGCCTCTCCGGGGGCGGTATGGGAGTAGCAACGCTGAGACAACACTGTAACTACCAATTGGAAACCACGAAATTGCGGAGAAAATGGGGTAAAAATATATATATAATAACTAACGAGGCACCGGCATCGAGTCAATGTGCGGAGGCCAGTCCAGGCAATTTCTACATGTAGGTAGGGGTAAAGTGACCATGCATAGACAAACAGTGAGCACCAGCAGTGTAAATGTACATGTAGGTAGGGGGTGGTGTCAATGTAAATAGTCTGGGTTTATTTCTTTGTACTCCCTGACGAAGGCCATGCAGCCGAAACGCGTCAGATTTTTAAAACTTTACTTCTATTGAACATGCCATAAAAAGGCATTTTAATCGATTACATGAAGAGTGCCTTGGTCCTCCTTTCTTTTTGTTGACCAATTTACCCCTTTTACCGAAGAGCACCTTTTATCTACCAAAATGTACTATTGTGTACCTTAGTAGCGCTTCCCTTCCTACTTTTTCTACTGGTCTGGGTTTCCATTTGATTGATTGTTCAGCAGTCTTATGGCCTGTGGGTGGAAGCTGCCCAGGAGCCCTTCGGACATTGACCTGGCGTTTTGGTACAGCTTGCCGTGCGGTAGCAGAGAGAACAGTCTATGACTTGGGTGACTGGAGTCTTTGACAATGTTTTGGGCCTTCCTCTGATACCGCCTGGTATATAGTTCCTGGATGGCAGGAAGCTTGGCGCCAGTGATGTACTGGGCCCTACGCACTACTCTCTGTAGCGCCTTACGGTCGGATACCGAGCCAGGTGTCTCATGTGCCATACTTTAAAAAAACATATATATACTTGCCACTGCTTGACTAAAATAATCTCGGTCGTCCAACAGTCTTTCGACCAAACAATTGACCAGACGACTAAATGGGGTCAGGCCTCTATAATGGATTAGTCCACTCAGACAGGCCTCTATAATGGATTAGTCCACTCAGACAGGCCTCTATAAATGATTAATCCACTCAGACAGGCCTCTCACTCAGACAGGCCTCTACAATGGATTAGTCCACTCAGACAGGCCTCTATAATGGATTAGTCCACTCAGACAGGCCTCTACAATGGATTAGTCCACTCAGACAGGCCTCTATAATGGATTAATCCACTCAGACAGGCCTCTACAATGGATTAGTCCACTCAGACAGGCCTCTATAATGGATTAGTCCACTCAGACAGGCCTCCACAGTGGATTAATCCACTCAGACAGGCCTCTGCAATGGATTAGTCCATTGTACATTTTCTTGAATTTGTTCTTGATTTTGGGGCCTGTGAAAAGACCTCTGGTGGGATAAGTGTGTGTGTCAGAGCTGTGTGTAAATTGACTATGCAAACAATTTGGGATTTTCAACACATTAATGTTTCTTATAAAAAGAAGAAGTGATGCAGTCAGTCTCTCCTCAACTCTCAGCCAAGAGAGACTGACTGCATGGTATTAATGTCACGCTAGTAGTACATTTACCGTTAATTACCATCATTTCTAGTATACAATGTTAGTTTGGTTTACGGTCATTTCTGTATGTCACTATGTCACTACAGTCTTACCGTTGTCATGGACACGTTGGTTGCCGAGAGCACTGTCTAGGCTAGTTAGTGTTTATTTCATTGCGTTTATGAGTTTTTTTGGAGCGCTCCTGTCAATCTTGAGTAAAGACACTCACCTAATTACACATAGAAGCAGGCCTCTAGGCTACCTGACCTGATTACACATAGAAGTAGGCCTCTAGACTACCTGTCCTGATTACACATAGAAGTAGGCCTCTAGGCTACCTGACCTGATTACACATAGAAGTAGGCCTCTAGGCTACCTGTCCTGATTACACATAGAAGTAGGCCTCTAGGCT